>NW_027040904.1:400000-635000 GCF_037179485.1 Ochlerotatus camptorhynchus
ACTGCCAAGGTAATTTTTATCCTCAAAACTGAAATCTTCCAAATTTCCACCATCAAACCATCAGCAACCAGTAAACCTTTCCGCACATAATCAGTCGCAATAAACAGTTCACATTTATAAACCGTCCTAACCTTCTTGCCTCACAAGTCAGTCTCTTCTCACATGAGACGCCTACGAGATAGCTGCAAATGAAGTAACCCCTCTCCCCTGAAGGCAGATTTTCCATCCGCTCTCTACAGGCAGTCGTCTTGAAAAATAGACCATTTTTAACCAACCCTTCCAAAAATCCAAAGTGAGTGCGAACGCAGAACTAAGATGTCTCCTCGCTGATAAATTCCACCCGCCACCGCCACCGCCCCGACGCCGATGAGTGTCTATACGGAACGACAACGAACTGAAAGTCGAAACCCAAAGAGGTGTTGTTGTTGTTGTTGTTGTTGGTCCTGTTTTCATATCCTCGCCACTTGAGAAGAGATGCGATACCTTCTCGGCGCTAGGCACTTTTCGAGAAGAGAAAAGAACAAAAGAAAAGCATGGGAAAACACGGTGGGATCCTTTCTTCTAGAGGACCAGCAACTGGCTGGCTGACTGCATAAACGTGTGTTACTGCTGGATCACACACAAACATTCACACACCCTCAGACTGATAATAGCATAGTGGAGGAAAAGTTATTCATTCTTACTTTTCCGGCTGCTCGGTTCAGATGGTAGGTGCGAGGAAAAACATACATTCCACCCCCTCGAGCTCCAGCAGCAGCCCCCTGGCTGGGGTTGGCATGCTTTTTCCTTCTGCCGTCGGTCGGTGCTGCGGTGTGTGATTTGTAGACAATTTACACCCCGCCCCATCCGATCGCTTGTCTTTCGTTGTGCTTGACTGTGAGTCTTCTGGTGGGTGGTGGTGGTGCTGGTGGTGGTAAGAGTGGGTGTTGCGCGCCAGTTGATTCACTTTGCTCGTCATTATCAAATTAGGTGGAAGCATTTTTCACACGAGCATCAGTTGGCTGTGGGGCAAACTCGCGCTATATAGAGAGAAACAGAGAGTGATAGAAGGATGCGAACCCCATCGTCTTAGTCGTCGTCGTCGTCTTAGTCGTCGTCTTAGTCGTCGTAAAAGACAAATGAGTGCGATGATCTGTGGGCGATTTATTGTGTTGTTGGAGTGGTGAGCGTTTTGTGAGTTTACGGGTTATTAATTTCTGCTTTTTCTTGTTCTACTTTCAGGTGAGTGTCTTGATGTGCTTAACATGATTTCGGGACTAATAGTGAGTACACACATAGTCAACAACAATTTATAGAATGGCATTAATAGTCCAATTGAATTAGAATCTTGTAGGCACCAATAGAAACAATCAAATGCATCCTGATAACATTCTAAGAAATATAAATTCCCAAACTCAATCTTGATACCTTGGAAACTTTTCTAAACTCGGAGACTCAGAAAATTTTAAGATCAAACAAAATTTTAAGAACTGAGTCTTGGAAATTATGTTTGAATTGATTTCTTGTAAATCAGCCATTCCATAGCAAAACGTGGTAAATTTCATATTAGACCCGAATTTATTTATTTTGTCATTAGGGTGACCATTTTCATGTTTTTTTTTTCACAAATGCCTTTTTTCAAAAATTCATAACTTTTGAACCACTAGGCTGATTTCAAAGATCAAAATATCAAATGAAAGGTAATGTAAAATACTTCTTACAAAAACATAATGATTCATAAAAAATATTTTGTATTGAAAAATATTGATTTTATTGCTGAGCGAAAACCCAAAACTTGATAACTTAACAAAAAAATAACTTAAAAATGAAAAAGCACATTTCTGATTTTTGATATGTTGTGTTAAAATGCTTAAATTTTCAAGAAAAAAATATAAAGACATATTGTGTCCTCGGTCTATAAACCATGGAAACCATAAAAATAAAATAAAATACCATCAATATTTTTCAATATAAAATCCAATTTTTTTTAAGATCACTAAATTTCTCTTAAAAAGTATTTTTAATTACCTTTCATTTGATATTTTGATCTTTCAAATCGGCCCCTGTGGTTCAAAAGTTATGAATTTTTGAAACAAATCAAATTTGAAACAAACTGATTTTTTGAACCACCCGAACATGAAAAATACCGGTCCAATTTTTACGAAATTCTGAGAACCACTACATCGTTTGCTGTGGAATGGCTGTATAATGTTTCTTCTTTCTTTAGGCTGTTAGCGAGTCACTTTTTAGTGACTTGGTCACACTTTTCAAGCCAGGCACTAAAAATCTCCTTTTTTAAGGCCAAGTCACTAGAGTCACTTTTTGTCTTATAATCTGTATAATCTGGTTTATAATAAGATATTTTAAACATTTTTTGTTACGTGAATTTAATTCAAGAGTGATCATTCTTCTTGCAGTGTGTAGGATAGGCCTACCTATTTTTCTAATATTTTAACAAATTGATCATTTTGTCAAGCTTCTGCATTCATGTTCCATCAGATGTCACAGCTGTTGTTTGCGGTGACATCTATCGGAAACTAGACACAATCTGTTTTCCTATAATTGTTCACAGAGGACACTCCAGTGCAAAACATGTTTGGTACCTCTATATATGCATGTAGATTATTATTCGAAGTCCTTCCTTTTTTACGCATTCTGCACACAAAATAGCTCACCCCTCACAGAATTTTCCGTCGAATTTTATGTATGGGGTGAAGCATAAAGTATCTTTTGCGCAGAATATGTTAAAAAGGAGGGACTTCAAATGTTAAAGCAAATGCATATATAGAGGTACCAGACAAGTTTTGTAGTGTCAGATACTCTATTTTGTAATCTGTGAAAGGGAAATCACAAATCGAGTGTCAACAAAATACATGGCGTGTTGAGAGATTGAGCTCGTGAGAGAGAATTTCTCTCTCAAATTTGAATTTTTTGGCTCTCTGGGGACTGGTAGTAAAGCAGGTAAAATTGTACGGGAAAAAATCATTTTAATTTAATTGTAGCTTGTTTAGCATTAATTTCCGGGAAAAAACTGAACGACAAAGCCCCTGACTAATTTCTTTAGGTTGTCGTTCACTTTTTTTGACCTGAATATGCACCGGAAGCGAATTATTCGCACTTCTCTCAATTTCTATATGGTGATTTTTATCACTTCCTACCAGCGGAACAGCGCCATCTCTGTGGAAAATGGTCGAACAAAATGATTAATTGAAGTTGACGACCTTGTTTAGAATTTTTTTTAACGTTTAATCGTCTTTCTCTATCTACAGGGTATCCACTCATGTGGCTAAATAAAGATCCCTGAGTTTTCCAGGTTTTTCCATAACTTTGGCGGATAATTTCTAGGTTTATAATAAGATATTTTAAACTTTTTTTTACGTGAATTTAATTCAAGAGTGATCATTCTTCTTGCAGTGTGTAGGATAGGCCTACCTATTTTTCTAATATTTTAACAAATTGATCATTTTGTCAAGCTTCTGCATTCATGTTCCATCAGATGTCACAGCTGTTGTTTGCGGTGACATCTATCGGAAACTAGACACAATCTGTTTTCCTATAATTGTTCACAGAGGACACTCCAGTGCAAAACATGTTTGGTACCTCTATATATGCATGTAGATTATTATTCGAAGTCCTTCCTTTTTTACGCATTCTGCACACAAAATAGCTCACCCCTCACAGAATTTTCCGTCGAATTTTATGTATGGGGTGAAGCATAAAGTATCTTTTGCGCAGAATATGTTAAAAAGGAGGGACTTCAAATGTTAAAGCAAATGCATATATAGAGGTACCAGACAAGTTTTGTAGTGTCAGATACTCTATTTTGTAATCTGTGAAAGGGAAATCACAAATCGAGTGTCAACAAAATACATGGCGTGTTGAGAGATTGAGCTCGTGAGAGAGAATTTCTCTCTCAAATTTGAATTTTTTGGCTCTCTGGGGACTGGTAGTAAAGCAGGTAAAATTGTACGGGAAAAAATCATTTTAATTTAATTGTAGCTTGTTTAGCATTAATTTCCGGGAAAAAACTGAACGACAAAGCCCCTGACTAATTTCTTTAGGTTGTCGTTCACTTTTTTTGACCTGAATATGCACCGGAAGCGAATTATTCGCACTTCTCTCAATTTCTATATGGTGATTTTTATCACTTCCTACCAGCGGAACAGCGCCATCTCTGTGGAAAATGGTCGAACAAAATGATTAATTGAAGTTGACGACCTTGTTTAGAATTTTTTTTAACGTTTAATCGTCTTTCTCTATCTACAGGGTATCCACTCATGTGGCTAAATAAAGATCCCTGAGTTTTCCAGGTTTTTCCATAACTTTGGCGGATAATTTCTAGGTTTATAATAAGATATTTTAAACTTTTTTTTACGTGAATTTAATTCAAGAGTGATCATTCTTCTTGCAGTGTGTAGGATAGGCCTACCTATTTTTCTAATATTTTAACAAATTGATCATTTTGTCAAGCTTCTGCATTCATGTTCCATCAGATGTCACAGCTGTTGTTTGCGGTGACATCTATCGGAAACTAGACACAATCTGTTTTCCTATAATTGTTCACAGAGGACACTCCAGTGCAAAACATGTTTGGTACCTCTATATATGCATGTAGATTATTATTCGAAGTCCTTCCTTTTTTACGCATTCTGCACACAAAATAGCTCACCCCTCACAGAATTTTCCGTCGAATTTTATGTATGGGGTGAAGCATAAAGTATCTTTTGCGCAGAATATGTTAAAAAGGAGGGACTTCAAATGTTAAAGCAAATGCATATATAGAGGTACCAGACATGTTTTGTAGTGTCAGATACTCTATTTTGTAATCTGTGAAAGGGAAATCACAAATCGAGTGTCAACAAAATACATGGCGTGTTGAGAGATTGAGCTCGTGAGAGAGAATTTCTCTCTCAAATTTGAATTTTTTGGCTCTCTGGGGACTGGTAGTAAAGCAGGTAAAATTGTACGGGAAAAAATCATTTTAATTTAATTGTAGCTTGTTTAGCATTAATTTCCGGGAAAAAACTGAACGACAAAGCCCCTGACTAATTTCTTTAGGTTGTCGTTCACTTTTTTTGACCTGAATATGCACCGGAAGCGAATTATTCGCACTTCTCTCAATTTCTATATGGTGATTTTTATCACTTCCTACCAGCGGAACAGCGCCATCTCTGTGGAAAATGGTCGAACAAAATGATTAATTGAAGTTGACGACCTTGTTTAGAATTTTTTTTAACGTTTAATCGTCTTTCTCTATCTACAGGGTATCCACTCATGTGGCTAAATAAAGATCCCTGAGTTTTCCAGGTTTTTCCATAACTTTGGCGGATAATTTCTAGGTTTATAATAAGAAAGCTATTTATGAAATGCGTAGGATTTTTTTTTTTTTTTTGTATAAAAGAAACAACAACAATTAACGCAAACGTTTTTAAAGCATGACAATCAGTTTTAAAGCAACAGCTTTACTTCATTTTAGTAAGTCTAAGATCACAACATTTTTAATATCTTGAATTTTCGTACTAGCAAAATTGTGGAAACTTTTAAGAGTTCTATTGTTATCTCAGAAAAGCAAGATCTAGAGATCTTTCGAGCGTTCCAGAGATCTTAAGGGGAAATCCCCGAAGCTTTAGCTCAGACTATTGGATTGGTTTTAAAATCTTCAAGCGCTAATTTAGACAAATTCAGGGTAGTTCCATGATGTGCTGAAATTAAATCCAGAACCCTTAAGGTGTTCCGAGAGATTCAGTACAGAGACCTTCAGAAAATTTATGAAAACTTCAGAAATATTTCAGGAACTTCACAGAAATCCAGAGAATTCCAGAAAAGTTTAAGGGTGTTCACGAGAATTCCATTTATTTTAAAGCAGAACCGAGATCTTCATTAGAATTGAGAGCTTTAGGGAAGCTCCGAGAATATCAAGACAGATGCAGATCATAGAATTAAAGGGCAGTTAAAAATGTTTCAAGGAAATTGCAGAAACCTTAAAGAAGTTTCAAGAAAATTTCTGGAACGCAATAAAAATTATATGAACATCTGGACAATGTGAGAGTACTTCAAGGGTGTTATATCATGGAAATTCCAAGATCTGAAAAAATTCGAAAATTGAGCTTAGTTGATTAGAGAAGAAATTCCAGAGAACTTCCAATCAGTGCCGTCGCGTAACCTCACTTTTTACCTGTTCAACAACTTTGAAAACGTTATTTAGGGTCATGTTTACATTCAATTCAGTTTCAAAAGGCATAGGGTCTTCTAGTTTCACTGATTTGTATCCATTGGAACCAATATTGTTTTATCACGTTTTGGGAGTTGTTGAACAGGTAGATTGAGGTTAGGGCGACGCCACTGCTTCCAATAAATTCATTATATTCAGTGAAGTTTCGAGTATTTCGAGGACGATGAGATAACATCAGAAAAATCCCATTACCTTGAGGAAATTTGCAGTGAATTACAAGGACTTCCTTGGAATTATGGGATGTTCCGAGAATTCAATGATCGATCTAAAACCTTAAGAAGATTCTGGGAATTATAAATATATATATATATATATATCAGAACATTTGATCAATTTGAGGTATTCCACGAAGGTTCACAAATCGAACCTGACCGATAATTTCCAATTACGCTGAAACTTTGCACAGTTGTTCCTTTTTAGTAAAGGCGCCATTTTGTGCTCTCAGTTTTTTTTTAATCACGACTACTTTTCTGAAAAGGGCCTGTGTAAAAATAGTACTAATGAGTTTAAAAATATATATTGCCGAAACGCTTTGTTCGATTGATTTGGTGCCTTGAGAAAGTTGTAGATATTATTTTGGCAATTGTGTAAAAAATATACACTGTAAAAAAAATTCGTTTACATCAATGAAAAAAAAAATAATATTGATTATTAAAAAAGTTAATTTCTCAAAAACTACATTTTTGAAAATTTTCGTTTTAAGCCTCATTGAAGCTCATAATGTTTGCTACTAACTGGCAAAGTTTGGTTATGGTAAACTCAAAATGTAAAACGGCAAATTGCTTGCTTGATTGCCATGGTGTCTTGGGGAAAGTTGTGCAAAATTAAAATGCGATTCTTGAAAAAATATACACGGTTGAAAAACATGTGTTTTTAATGAAAATGTAAAAATCGTGAAATTTTCAAAAAATCATAACTTTTTTGTTTTTGAGTTTACCATCACCAAACTTTGCCAGTTTGTAGCAAACATTATGAGCTTCAATGAGGCTTAAAACGAAAAAAATATTTTCAAAAATGTACTGTATGTACAAATATATTTTTTTCATTCAAACGAAATTTTTTACAGTGTATATTTTTAACATTATTGCCAAAATAATATCTACAACTTTGCTGAAGACATCAAATCAATCCAACAAACCGTTTCAGCAATACATATTTTTTAACTCATTAGTATTATTTTACACAGGCCCTGTTAGAAAAGTAGTCGTGATTCAATTTGAAGAACTGATAACACAAATTGGCAACTTTACTAAAAAAAGAACAACTGTGCAAATTTACATCAAAATCGGAGCCGACAAATTAAAAAAAAAATTAAAAAAATCGTCAATCTGTAGAGAATTGCTCATTTAGAGAAATTAAAGTAAGCACAGAAAACTTCAGGGCTGAACTTTCCAGGGAAAATTTGTGATTTAAGGCTAAGTTCCGTGAGTATTTATAAACTTAAGGAAAATTGTAGAACTCAAAAGCAATTCAATCAATTCCAGTAAAATGGTGGGTTAGTTTAAAAGAATACTAAGATATTCAGGGCTGTATAGAGAATTTTAAGGAAATGGATAAAGATTTTGGGCAAAAACATCAGGAAACTCTAGACTGTTGAAGAAGTTATGAATTAGTTTCGATAATTTGAACTTCAGACAAATCTTGTGAACTTCAGTGAAAGTCGTAGAACTATATTAATTATTTCGTAGAATAACTTCGATAACTTCACAAAAGTATAGAGATCGTCAGAAACATTTCGAGAAGTCTATGGAACTTAAGGGAAGATCCGAGAACTTCAGGAATTTATATGGACATTTCGGGAGCATTTAAAATAAGTTAAGTAAAGCTCCAAAAACAAGGCGAATTTCAGGGGAGTTCAGATCCTTTAGTTTCACTAAATTTGCGGGAAATTTCAAGACATTCCCAGATTTTCAGAGAACTTTAGAGATGTTAAGAAAATTATTGAGATTTACACATAAGTCCAAAAGTTCAAGGAAGCTTAAACATTTTTAAAACAGTGCAATTAAATTCAGGGTAGTACAACAAGCTTCATGCGAACTGCAAACACTTTAGATCTCGCTAATAAAGCTCTACAAAAAAAAAACTATAAGAAAGAACAGATAACCTCAGATATTCAATTTACATAAATTTTAAAAAAGTTAAAAAGAATTCGGTGAATTGTTAAAACTTTAGAGAAGATTCATGATCGTTAGGAAAAGTGTGGAAACTTTAGGAAGTCCGTAAAAGTTTAGAGAAGTTGAAAACATTGATGAGAAGTATTGCGAGCATCAGGCTAGTTTCTCAAACTACAAAAAAAATCAAGGCAGTTTCATTAACTTCAGGGATCTTTCAAGCTGTTCTGAAGACCTCATAATAGTCCATTACATATTCCACGGAGATTTTTCATGGAAATTTGCTTGAAGTTCTCCTAATCTTACGCTCGTATTCTTCCGAAATTCTCATGGAATTATTTCAGAAATTCACTTGTAACGCTTCTTTGAATTCTCTAAAAAAAATATCACAAGAATATAGTAATAATTCTTCTCGCATTTCCATTGAAATATTCATCAAAATTTCGTTGAACCTATCCTCCGAATTCAATTTTATTTTTATTTTGCTAGGAATTGCCTCAAAATTCTCTAGAGTATGAAATCTTATGGAAAGAATCTCAGATTTTTCATTGAATTCATTTCAGATTTCCCTTCTAATCTCACTCCTTCCTTTGGAATTCTACTCTCATTGAAAGTCTCCTACGAATTTATTTTCATATCTCCTCACAAATTCCTTAGATTTCTCGCCTTAATTTGTTTGGCAATCTCTCCTGGATTTATTTTATGAATTTCTTTGAAGATCTTCTGGACTTATTCTCAGATTTAATAGTAATCCTTCTTTTAGCATCCTCTTCACCACCTTAGTACCCAAGTAACAATTTGAGTTTTATGAGGGTTCAGTAGACCGTATTTTAGACTTGTAGAACGCTTTAAAACTTCGATAAAACTTGCAATGTTACTTGGGTATTCACCAAAAAAAAAATACGAGGACTTATGCTCCGATTTCGTTGTCATTCACAAACTTCATGTAATTATCCTCAGCATGCCCTTGGAATTTTTCTCTGAAGTTCAGAGAAGGAGAAATTCCTATAAATTTTCATTCAAATTTACTTACTAAATTAAATTCCGGGATTTCTTGAAATTCTATTCAAAACTATCTCAGGCTTCACATGAAATCTAAAATTCTTCAGAACTACCATGCAAGAAGATTGCACTTGATATTTCTCTCATAGATTTTTTTCCCAGAACTCCCGTGGAATGAGGCCCTTAAAAAATATAATAAAATTCCACGAGCCAAGAAATTTAACTCAGTTCAGAAATTATAAAATTTGTTGGAAATATGCATATTCTAGAACCATAAAGGGGCTATAAAAGTTCAATGTGTGAATGAAAATAACTTTACTCCTAAAATGATTTTATTTTAAAATTCATTATTTGCTTTGGAATGTCCTTCGTAAGAAAATTATAAAATTTCATGAGTAATGATAAGATTCCCTGAGACATGCAGGTATTTTCAGGAGAAATAAAATTTCCTGAGAATTTCCGGTTTTTCAGGTTTAGTCATAAACTTTCTATTGAATCTTTCGTGATTATGAGATTCTTTACATTTATTTGGTATGCCATCAGAACGACTAATTTTCTTTTCTTGGGTCACTTTTTTACAACTATAAGCCACTATTTGGTCACTTATTTCTTCAACATGGTCACTAAGATCACTAGTTTTGACAGCATTGATCGCTACCAGCCCTGCCATTCCCAAGTAACATTTCAAGTTTTATTGTGGTTTTAAAGTGTTCTACACGTCTAAATCATGGTCTTCAGAACCCTTATAAAACCCAAATTGCTACTTGGGATTAGAATTTAAGTCTTGTTAAAATTATCCAAGTATACCTAAAACGCACCGAGCCAGCTCACCCCAAAGCATACAATGGTTTTTCGCGAAACAAGATTCGAACTGTTTGTAATGACCTCTCCGACCATAGTAATGAGATTTTTTCACTATGAACGTCGGGATAAGAGGGTTGGTTAGTTGGTTAGTTATCTTTATTAAGGAGATAAGGATACAAGAGGGTTTATTTATGCTAGACCTAATGAATCTGACATTTATTGACTCATTAACTTAAAAACTCATGCTCCAAATCTGCTCCACTATGTGATTATTTAACTGTTATGTGCGGGTACCCAGCTCCAATTTGAATAACATCCTGATGAATGTGGGCATCTTAGTGGAATACCTGTATAATGAGAGAGAGAAGGATTAGTATTTTCCATTTAATTCCACTACTTTATTTGCTTATCCTTGACAGATACGCGTATTTCGTCTACAATGTGCAGACTTCTTCAGTGTCTTGTACTAATACTCGACTGAAAAAAAAACATCGCATGTACCGAATATATATTAACACAGGTACATTTACACTTAGAAACTAGGTAAACTTAAGTTTAACTTTCTATAACAGCGGAGTACCTGTTCCTAAAATATATAAAAAATTGACGTGAAAAAAAAAATCACGTCCGTTCACGAGCACAGCACACTTAGTTCAACTTTGATTAAAAACCGTAATGCAACGAAATTCAGAAGCTTTTCAAAATTTATTATCAATGCTCTAACCTCAAAATAGCACGTAAATTTTAGCATGTTTATTTTGCAAAGTGAACGTAATAATTAATTAAAAATTAAATGTCCGTATGACGGTAATCTTCTCATTATGGTCACGGCGAATGAAAACGACTCAAATTTGAGTTTAGTTCACTCATAATCGCCAAAAGTGCAGGAACTCAGCGATGAGTAAATTTGCCTCATGTTTTCCCAGGTTTTTCCAGGATTTTCAAGGGGAAAATTTCCGAATTTGAGAAAAGTAAAGATTGGATTCACTCAGTCTATTGATATTACTCCGAAACTGAATAAAATTTTCGTCAATTTCCTCATTTTCCGGCAGATTTTTTAGGTTTTCCACAGGAAACCATGAGACAAATTTTACTCATCGCTGAGTTCCTGCACTTTTGGCGATTATGAGTGAACTAAACTCAAATTTGAGTCGTTCTCATTCGCCGTGGTGATTTTTACGTTGTTTCTCAGTATTGTGACTAAACGTAAGTTCCGAATTGGTAAATACAATGCTCATGTACCGTCATATTTGAAGATTATAACAAATTATGTTTTAAATTAAATCAACTCAAGATTCTCAAGCGTTTGGGTTCAATGCCCGGTGGCAGCTCTTCTGGCTTTTTGGCTTTTTCAAGTTGATAATAACCCGTTGGGGGGAGGGGGAGGTAATTTTTACTATGTTATTATGCTGATAATGATCTAAAAATAGATAACCCTCAAAAATAAATTGTATACCATAACGTGTAATTTTGTAGCAAGCTGTGTTAGAAACATGATATTTCCCTAACAATAGTTATTATAATTTTGTTACCAGCTAGAAGATTTTTTGTTAGGTTTTTTTTAACTACAACCGCGATCAAAATTATCACCCTTATTCTTGTTTTCTTTCGAACCGTATTTTCCATACAAAGCAAAAAAAAATGGAAGGAAAATACGGTTCGAACGAATACAAGAATATGGGTGTATAACTACCATTGTTTCAAAAACCTTTGGAACAAAATAACAAAAGGTATTATGATCTTGATATTTTCTTCTGATCGGGATAGTTTTCCGTTTGATTCAACAATGTAAAATGATGCTCTCAGTTTCGCTGTTTAATACCATACAAAATTAGATCAACTTCACAGTCGACATTCTGAATTTTATCCTTCTCGTAACCCAAGTAACATTACAAGTTTTATAGAGGTTTTATAGCGTTCTACAAGTCTAAATCATGGTCTACAGATAAGATAAGAGGGGCCTCCCTTAGCTCAGTCGGTAAAGGCGCAGCTACAAACCAAGACCATGCTGGAGGTGGCTGGGTTCAATTCCCGGTCCGGTCTAGGAATTTTTCGGGTTGAAAATTTCTCGACTTCCCTGAGCATAGAAGTATGATTGGACTTGCCACACAATTATACCAATGCAAAAATCGTACAGGCATCGAAAGCTCTCAACTAATAACTGTGGAAGTGCATCTAGAACACTAAGTTGAGCGCACACCCCGTAACGTGGGTAGATCACCTTTTCGTGGTACGTTACGGGATGTAAGATCTACCACCGATTCCTAGTCCTGACTACTTCAAACTAGGGGAACAGGATTTTTCAGTAATCCAAGGAACACATCTTAGTCCTTATTACTTTTTTATGCCTTGTTGATAGTGACAAGACTCGGCTTTGTCTACCGAGGATGATCTTGAAACAAGGAAAAAATGAGTTAGTTGTCTTCATCTATGTGATTCCTAATCTTCTATTCGTTGTTCCCTAGTTTGAAGTGGTTAAGACTAGGGTTCTGATGCATGGTCATTATCGGTGTCATACCTTAATTTTGTTGCTAAGGAATCCAATTTTGACTGACAAAGGGGCGCGCCTTTGGAGGGTGTTTCAACACTCCGAAGGGTATAATCACTATGCGCCTTTGGAGGGTGTTTCAACACTCCGAAGGGTATAAATAGCGGGACCTTTCAATTAGAGTCGGATCCTTGCGATAAATGCAAGAGTGGCAACTGTAAAAAAATCGAATACTTCATCATTTCTCAATAGTGATGGAGTAATACGACATGCACTAAACTAAGGACACGGGATATACTACAATAGATCAATTTACTGGTCGCAGTAGTGTTTGGTCCCGAACAGAGGAAGTTGAGCGCACGCAATAAGCGAATCAGCGATATGCAATAAGCTTGAAATACGAAGAAGAAGAAGAAGAAAAAGAAGAAGAAGAAGAAGAAGAACCTTAATAAAACCATAATGGGTACTTGAGAATATCTTCTCTCGTTTAATTTTAAGCTATAGTCGGCATAAACAACGAAATTGTTTGCAAGTTTGTATGCAACAATGCTGGTCTATCCAATATTCCGCTTAAATTTACATGAAATACGTGTAAACATGTGCGCTATATATATAGCAGAAAATTACATGAATTTTTCAAACACTGTGGAGTAATCACAAAAAGTTACATCATAACAGCATATTTTGATTTTAATTTGATCTCCAGTTTTGCTCGAGTATGCTGGTAGAGTTGGAATTTCAGGGTCAAAATGTCTATTTCATCCTAACTTTAATTCCTGTACCACTGTGCATTGTTTACAATTGCAGTTACACCCTAATCTTAAATCGCTCCAGAATTATCTTCAAAATCCTAATAAGTCTCTCCTAAAATCACTTGAAAATTCGTTGAAATTGCAATAAAATCCTGCGATCAAAAAGAATCTAGGATATTACGATTTAGTACCATTAAATTGGCGCTACTTTCCCTTCTGCTCTAAGTAGAATGCAATCAATTGAGGGTCAATTGATACTCGGTATCATCTCTTGCAAATCTCACGCATACCCCGTTCATGAAAAGTTCTTCATCTGAAAAATAAACAGTCTCAAAACAGCAGAGACAAAGAGTCTAACGCGGTACGCCACGCGGGCTGGCAAGGTCCGGCTCCCAAACAGTTGTCTCAGTGTGGCGAATATGGAGGACGTGGAGGAAAACCGCAAAAGCGTAAAAACAATGCGATTTTCAAATCAAGCAGCGCGTTCCATCCACCCGCATCCTCCAAAAACCCATCGCATCGGGTGTGTGTGTGATCGTCCTGCTTCTCCCCGTCGTCCTGGGATGCGTGGAAAGACGAGAAAAACCTGGACCGAGCGCAAGACAACAAAAGCTCCATCCACCCAGAACGGTATGTTCACGTTCAGCCGTATCCGAATGGCGAATGGCAGAAGAACTCGCAGTCGATAAATATAAATTTGTAGCCGACTATAAAAATGCACAAAATGTACATTTTCACAATTATGTAGCTACATCGTGGCGGAATGTCCTCCCCCGTCCTTCGCCCCATCCATCGCGTCTTTTGTTATGCGGTGGCTTTCCGATCCGATCCGGTGGAAATGTGCGACTCGCACCAATCCGAAGAGTGTTATATAAACCTCTACACGGCTGACGAGCTCTGAAGAAGCAGCACACCACCACCAGGGAGATCTGCAGCAAAATGCGGACGCGCGAAAAGATCCTGGCGCGCTGATAAAGTTCTCGAAACAAACGATTGCACCAATTGAAAACTGATATCTGGCTGGCAATCGAAGGGCAATAAATATCTCACGATTGTTTTCCTTCTCGCCAGGTTGCTGTCGATGGTGTTTCGGCCTGTTGTTGAAATCGAAGACTGGTCGATCGCAGCTTGGCCTGCGCACACGCGGTTTTTCCATTCGTTGCCGTGTGGTTAGATGCTCTTTGATTTCCCTTGATCTGGTTCGTCTGGTTTGGACCGGGGGGGGGAAAGTTCTGTTCGGGCAAACGCATTTTGTAGAAATGTTTCGCGCTCTTGCATCACGATTTGTATCTCATCTGTGGAAAATGATTGGGTGCATTATTGTCAAAGCGTCACTGTAGGGTTTGGTAGTTGAATGGGGTTTGCTTAAATTACGTGCAATGTTAAATTTCTGCTTCTTCTGGCTTTTGATGCTTATTATGTCGGCGTTTTGTGGTCTTTGAAACACTTCCACGGCTATTAATTTATATACCAACCAGTGCATGTATTTGCATTTCCAACCCAAAAAATTTTCTAGACCAAACCGGGAATCTGCCCAGGCTATGGCTGAAACCGGTTGGGTTGGGTAATATTTCTTAACATCCCTAGGCATAGATTATTTGGATTGTAATTGCCACACAATTATACTAAATGCAAAAATGGTACAGGCGTAGAAAGCTCTCAATTAACAACTGTGGAAGTGCATCTAAACACTAAGTTGAGGGTCGGCGTAAAGTCCCAGTAGGGACGTAATAAATCCAAAAAAGAAGATAAGACACATAGTGGCTTCAATCCCTAATTTAACCCAGTCGTAGAGTCATCATTTTAGTCTGGCGACGTGTTGCTAACTTCTCCTATTTCAGCGATGGATTTTTATTCATTTCAACACCTTCCATGTGAACGGACGGTGCACAAAGCTTATAATCGCTACTTGACGTTAAACTGGGATTCATGACAAATAAATCAGCAAAAAAATTGCAACTTCCTTTTCATGCGAAATTTTGCCAGCAGTAAAGTTGTATCTCTTGCACTGAAATGGTTCTTTTTATTTCAAATACGTGGCAATTTATATTTTTTACTTACTTGATTGAAACGACTGTAGGGTGGAGAGCTACTTCAGTCTAAGCCCATATTTTGATTTTGTTTGGTACGATCCTTTAATCCTCAAACTACTGTACAAAGATCGTAAGAAAGCCTAGTATGAATGTATACACCTATTTTTGTCAAACAGAAATAAAGAACTCTTAGCGAATCCATTGATCAATGCAATGTGGTCCGAAACGGCAATTTGATAGGAATAAATGATTTACTCCGTTTCTATTGATTTTAGGGTGGTTAGTGTGTTTGTATTTAGAAGTGGTTAATAATTAAATGGACCATCTTTTACACAATATAACTCGAAGAATTTAGCATGGTATTCATCATTTCAGAAACCTAACTTTATTGTTTTAAGTTATAGGTAGTTACATTCTTGAACAAAGCATTAGAAAAAAACATATTTCAAGCAACTTTGCTGAATGTCTTCGAGCTCTTCATTTGACCATGCTAAAGTTTGAATCCGAACAATTTCGGACACATTAAAAACACTGCCATTAAGGCATTTTTTGAGTAAAATGTTTCATAATTTCACTGAGTCAAGCTAAGAGCGTATAGAATCACAGTAGGCATTGGTTGTCAGGATAAGTTCATTTGTTTACATCATGACTTCACCGGAGCAAGCACGTCGCTATTCGATCCTGCACGCTCGAAATGAAAATCCCGGTCCATCCGCTTCCGGCAATTTTCGATCAAATTCCTGGGCAGGAATTTTATACCTCGGTTGACCGGAAGAGTGCCCGGTGCATGAGGTGGCTTACCTATGTTGGTCTAAGGCGGAACTACGGCCAATTGAGGAATATTGATTGATTGTGAAGAACATGCTGAAGAACAAGGGTGGACCTGCAAGAGAGGATTTCAAGCGAAAATGGAATTTGCCTCGAGCAATGGCCTATGGTCTTACAATGAGCATAATACCTACTAATGTATAGCCTTTACATTGAACTATGAAAAATAAAACGTATTTTTAATCCCCAACAAGATTTTCAAGTCCAGATTTTTCCATGTTCAGTTTTTATAACTATTTTTGTGCTTAAAACAAGGGTGCCCGTAAATAAAATAATTGGTTTTTCTACCTTTATTTGTTTCAAATGTTTCGAAAAAAATGGTCCTTAGAAGAGTTGCAGGGAAAATTATGATACAGATTGTTGCACAACATAGTATTTGGGTGCAACTTAACATTCAAAATTTATGGGTTATTTTAACCCAAAAAACCATCTATAACTTCAATAAATAAATTTAAATTCTTAGTTTAAATTTTAAATTATGATCCACCCTAGTGGTCAACGTTACATGGAACAACGCAAACTTGACCTCATCAAACGAGAACAACTCTTTTTTGGTTCCATTTAGGGTCCCAGAAAACTGTGCACATTTTAGGAACAATTGGTTGTAACAATATCACGTTATTTTCGAGGTACATAGAATCAATTTGAATTTTTTTTAGACTCGAATCTGATTAAGATTGTAAAACGCCAGAATATACAAAGTACCAGAAATATGGATTTTTAAAGGTCGCTAGCCGAATGCTATCGGGGTGAATGGGTCATTATACCAAATTTTAGAGGGAGAGATAAAATTATATTTTTTTTTAATCTTGAGCTCGATACGGCTCAAGAAATTTTCGTAAAGTTTCAGATCACGAATATAAATCTTAAAAACAAATGTAATCTTAAGAACAATTTTAATTTCAAAGGTTCCGAAGCTTTGAAATGTGTCTTAGAATATGCAATTTTTTTAGAAATTTGTGACTTATGAAAATATATCCTAGATTAAGAAGAAAAAACAGGATATGAATCTGAGAAAAATACTCAAAATGTAGGATTTGGAAAATGTTTTGAGATCCCTAATTTAAAAGTTTTTTTTTCGAGATTCCAGATTTGAAAAAAATACAGTTCCTGGAAAATTTTATTAGCTTGGGTTCTAAAAATGTTCAGGGTTCTAATAATTTGAAGAACTTTTTATATAATTTTTAAAATACAAAATTCTGAGAAGCACTTGATGAAAAATTTCAACGGAGCTCAGACAAGAATCCCAAACTAATTCTAGAATTAAGTCCTGACGAACTCTTGTTGTGAGGAGAACTTCAAGGAGAGTTCCTTGTTGATTCGGAAAAGAATTGTATGCGGATTGTGAGGAGAATTTTAAGGAGAGTTTAAAAAGAAATGTAAACAGAATTTAAAGGGTTTTCTGATCATAATTTCAAAGGAATTCCGAGGAAGATTCACTTTAAGCAAGATCTGAGAAAAATGCCGAATTAATCGTGTTCTGAGATAAATAAAGAAAAATGCTGAATTCTTAAGAAAGTCTGAAGAAAATTCAGCACAGAATGCTAAGGTATTCTGAGGTGAATTCCAAAGTATTTCTTTGTTTTGCGAAAGGTCAAATAATCTCAAAGGTTTAAGAGGATTAAGAGCTGAATAAACCATTTTTTAGCTGAAGAAACAAATGTTTTCATGATTAAGCTCAAGCTGTTATTCAACTTTCAATTTGTGTTGTAATATGTTATGGTTTATTGGGTTTTCCTGATTCTCCCGTAAAATTCCCGACTATTTCCCGGTTTTTACGGTTTTCCCGGATCGCAGGCCACCCTGTATGGGAAAACCTACTTTTTGCATTTTAAACCATAGAGACTACAATTTTGCTTGAACCATGCAAGTAATTATGTGCAAATACAGTCTAGGAAATACCTAACAACATTGCCGAGGCACGTACGGCTCTAGAATGTCTCTAAAACAAGTTATAGGGCAAATGGCTCTTATGTTGGCCTATGGATCTAATATTGGGCCTATCGCTAAAAATCTGCTATTTATCCATTTTATCTAGATGAACGTGTCATTGGGACGGTACTAATGGATATTTTTGGTCGCTATTTAAAATTTAGTCGATTGCTGAATTTATGTATGGGCCCAAATTAGGGGCATTGAGGCCGACATTACACCCATTTCCCCTAGCTGTACAAATATTTATGGTCTGAATTAAATGCCAAAAATCACTTTTATTTTCTGCCAACACTGCTGATGTACCATTGGAAGTTACGGACGGAAATTAAAGCTAAGTTGACTGTTTCCGTGTTCTCTTTAGTTCATGAGCAATTCCAGACCAAATAGCAAAAAAAAATATAATTTTAGATTTTACATTTCAGAATTCCATGAAACTTTGCATTATTGTTCGCTAGAGGCAATTCACCAATTCGAGAAGACGGGGAACTCCGAAGTTATTTCAGTCTGTAACTTAAGCTTCATTGATATAAGCGAGAGGGTGGAGGGGATACAGTAAGTCAGTCGAGGTACGCATGTCGCCTGCTGGGGGCACCGTTCAGTAAGTGAGAATTTACGACATACCACCAGAAGTCTCGCATAACAATCTATCATTGGTGCTAGGGAAATACGGTGATGTAAAGCGTGCGGGAGAAATTTCCTTCTATCTTGCGCCTCGAACTATTTACAGGTGTAGGGATTTAAAAAAGGAGATTCATAACTCGCTGCGTTTCCTTAATCGGAAGGAAAACATATTCTACCAAAGGAAGAAAAATTTGTGGGCATCGGATGAATTCCTGTCCCAAGTGGAAGGATCGAAAGTATTTTATATTTTTCAGTGCTCTAAAAATAATAGTATTCATCTGGAAAATATTGGATTGATCGTACCGGTCGAGAAAAATTATAAAAGTATTCTTTTGAACGATTGATTAAAATAATACTAAAAATGCGAATTTCAGGAAAATTCTATAAAACTTCGTTTACCTCAGTTGTTTGTAGATGTACAGCTTTTATGTCTTCCGCATTTTTTCATAAAATTTTACGTTCTACAACTTCGTCCAAGACAGCAAATGTATATCTTGTGAAATAAAAATGTTTGTATCGCTGCGCCATCTATGTGGCAAAAACTGGAGCTTTTTTCAAACACCAAATTGTAGTCACAATTAATCAAAGAAACTTAATACAAGACGTCAACTCAATTGGATGCAATACCAAAGCGTTATTATTTTTTTTTCTACTAGATTTAATTCCTGGCACACTGTGCATTGTGCATTATTCCTGCTTTTATTTCTACTTTTGAGAAAATCCACACCGTGAAAATATAAAAGAATTTCAGATTTCACCTCTTACAATTCCATGTAACTGTGCATAATTATTCGCTAAGGGCAATGAATCAAGTTTCTGCAATAATTCGTCCATTTTGACTCTTGTGATATTTTTAAACATGGCGTATTGATCTGAAAATAAATACACACTGAAAAAAAATCTCAAATTTTTGCCAAACTATTAAAAAGAAAACTTCAATTGCAAAAGAAGTACATTTTTAAGATTTTTAAACTTTTATTGATTTGAAAGTTGATCAAAACTGCTAACTTTTCTGATATTGGACACAATGGACACTTTAAAATTGACCAAAACCCTGGATCATCAAAAATTTTGAAGTTTATTTATTAAAAAATGTTTTTTATTACTTTTTAAAGTTTTGTTTACACAAGATGTTAGGTACTTTTCAAAAGTTACGCGACAAATCTTCAGTATATCCAAATTTTGAATTTCCTCTCGATTTTACTCTCCAAACCACTAGCAAAATATTCTTAAGAATACTTCTAGTCAGAGCTGTTTAATATCACCGCCGTCATGAGAGAATGAGAAAACAGGTCCTCTCACTATCACGAGACGAAACTACCTATCATTCGTTTTCTTGTCATTTTCCAATGATCAAGCACTTATGAGAATAATTCTATTACGGTTTTTACATCTACATTTCTAACTGATTTAGATTAATTCAAGCATGTAACCGTATGTTATCGGTAGAGTGAATATATTGTTACGATTTTTTCGGTACAAGTAACTTTAAAAGTAATAAATGAGCTAGTAATTACGATAATCACAACACTGTCACGTTTTGTCATGACGAAAAATTCGATGAGATTTTGAAGAAAATCTCTATCATTGTTTTCTCGTCTGATGATAGTGACAGGAGTATCTCTGTAAATATCGCGTGAGATCTTTCATTGAAAATTAAATTTGCCAGCCCTGCTTCTAGTGTTCAGAATCATAAGGGTCTAACTGCGATTATCGATTTTCTCTTCGCATTATGGAATCCAATTTTCCGAAATTATTCCAATACGGGTAAAAGGATGTGTTAGCTAGCAAAAGCAACATGTTAGAAATGTCATTCCAGCCGAGTTATTAACAAAAAAGACAATCGGTTTGCAATAATCCAAATTAGCTTTTCCATGTTAAATTTCCAAATTCGATTGCGCTTTTCCAAGTAAAATTTGACTTCACTTCTCGTAATCAACATTCGATTTCGCTTTTCTAAGTAAAATGTTACTTCGGTTCTCGTAATTCTAATTCAAGTGCTTTTTTCAAAGTAAAATTTGGTTTCGGTTCTTGTAATTGAAATTATATTTTGCTTTCTCATAATCCAAATTCGATTGCGCTTTTCCTAATAAAACTTGCCTTCACTGCTCGTAATCTACATTCAATAACGCTTACGATTGAGTTTTTTAAAGTAAAATTTGACTTCACCTCTCGTAATTCGAATTCGATTTCGCTGCCTAAGTAAAATTTGACCTAGCTTCTCGTAATCCAAATTTAATTGCGCTTTTCCAATAAAAAAATGATTTCGCTTCTCGTAATTCAATTTCGATTGCGCATTTCCGCATCCACAACCACAGTACTCCTCATAAAAAAATATCATCTTCTTTTAAAATCATGAAATTTCGATTACTTTTTTGAAGGGACATATCAGCTTTTGTAAAAAATGCATTTGATCGACGGTTTGGAGTAACTGGTAGTTCGCCCTCGCATCATTATACTAACACAGAAATTAAAGTAGAATAGGAAAGGCCATAACGTATCTGGAACCGCGGCCCCAGTAACTTACGATCACATAGTTCGTCTTATTAGATAGAAACCTAACTTAAAACAACGTTAAGTTCACGTTACTAACCCATTTAGGCAAAAACGCGTTCATACATATTTCTTTTCTGATACCTAATAAGACACATAGGCGTTATAGCTATCTTAGAATGGAATGATTTGGTGGCGAATTGGTCAGAATGTGCAGTAAGCAAACGATTTGAACGAAAAAATCTACGGTTCTAAAAGATTAAATTTGATTTGATTGTTCAGACAGTTATTGGAGTGACACCTTTTAACTTTTAAGTATCAGATTTTTTAGCTTTTTCAAGACATTTGAACGGAATTTAATAGGAAAAATTGGCATGTTATGTTTGAGGAACAATTTTTTTCTGAAGTCTGTTTTTGACGGTTTGGTTAAGATTAAGGTTCCACCATCATGAAAATCTAATATTCATTTTCATTCGAGTGAGATTCATCAGAAAATGTCACAAGCAACGCTACTTTTATGCTTCTATGTTTACATACCATGTGTCTCCTGACCGTTGCGTGTCGCCAAGTCGTGTTTGAATGATTGATCTCCCCCAATTCTCCTCGCAACAATCTCATCGCGCGGCAAAACGCTCAACAGCCAGAAAACAATCAAAAGCATTGTTGTTGCCCTGGTCTGTTCACGACGGTGGTAGCTGGATCAATTTTTCAAGCTTAACCATTCCCGCCCAGATCGATAACGCTCCAAAGTGGTGTTCCTACGTACTTACCAACAACGATCGTGTGGTTTCGGATCAATCATGGCACTTACTGTTTAGTGGTTTCGTTGGAGTGGAATGGCTATCGGAAATTCCCGTCTCTTGGAGGCCACAACTGTCTCATTTAGGAGATAAACACACGCGCACACACACACACACACACTCAGTTGAAATGGAGGTCCATTTCCAAGATAAATATTCCATTAAATCCTATCCAAGCGGTTCGGTGGGTGCTTGGATGAGTGTGCGCTCGAGAACACGGTTCTCGTACCAACCTCTCATAATCGCACACGTATCGGGTGTATTGGATCTTTGACCGACCAGAAAGCGAACCGGCATCGAAATCGTTTTTTTTTTCGTTTGCATTTGATGCGTTTGTGTTGCATCAGGATCAGAGGTTCTCTTCCGCCCTCCTGCTCCGAAAAATGTCCGCCTGTTTGTGTGTGTGTTTCATGCACTGTTGCAGCACGAATTTGCATACAATGGGTGACGGCTAGCTCTGAAGTTGTTGTGAAAGGCAAAATAATGCTACCGGAATCCGACAAAATTTGCAAGTGATTAGTATCTGATTGTAGGTCGTCGGGCTTTTGTTGTCGCTCGGCTGTTGTCTCCTTCTGGGCGGAGATCGATCGGTTGCGATTGCCAATTCGTTTGAAGGGTTCCTCTGGGGGCCCTCTGATGGAGTGGGATGTATGTTCTGAACGTTCAGAGGGTTTTAATTCGGAAGCAAGAGTTCTGCTGAGAAATAAAAAGGGAAAAAATGGAAGGTTATGCTGGATGTGAATGATTTTTATTGAGGTTTTATTGCGGCCAAACACCATAGTTTAAAGAAAGTCAATTTGAGAGTTTTTCAGCCCTCTTCTGTCAAACTCATTTTCCTGTTATTGTTAGTCTGTACTTCAGTGTACCTTTTTATGCCAAAACATTAATATGTTATGTTATAGAAGCTCTGATAAGCTCAGGGAACTTCAGAAAAAAGGAAAGTTCCGAGCTCTTTAGATTAATTTCGCATACTTTAGTGAATATCCGAGGCGTTCAGGAAAGTTTCAAGAACTACAGGAAAGACCAGAACTTTGGGAAAGATTAAAGATCTTTTTGGGTTAATTCCGAGAATTTTTGTTCAGTTCTATGAACTTTAGAAAAGAACTAACATCCGTGTACTTTCCAAAATTACAATAAGGGGGCGTACGTATGAAATATCAGTAAGTAAACAGCTCAAAATTTACCAGTGCTTTACTGATGTCGTCTGTTACCTACAATTTTTTTTATTCAAGGCTGACATACTGCTAATATAATAAAGCAACAAACGGGTTTGTTGGTTACTTGGGTAGTGTTCTGTGTTTAATCTATCCAACCCGTCTTAAACGGTTTGTCGATTGTCTTCCAACGGAAACAATTGCGATTTCCCTGCATGACGAAAAAAATATTGTTATCATCAAATCATACAATGTAGTGCAGTTCTGTAGAAATTTCTACGAAACATACGAGTCAGCTCTAAAAGATTCTATTTTCGTAAACCTCGTTCCAAGCACTAACATTGTTGCACCACCACCTGCAATCAATTCTTCGGAATCTCAAACTGCATCCATGAAACCCGGCGAAACGTTCCCCGAAGTCGCAGTATTCCGCGTTTTGACCATCACTGAAGATAAGCCATATTCCTCGCTCGGTCCTGTCGCCAACGATGGTGGTCACTGTGGCCGAAGTACAACAACTCCACGTAGGTACCAAAAAAACACACACGACCATCATAAAACAAGGAATGCGTGCGGGCGCGAGGACCCGCAGAAATAGTAGCAAAAGAGAGAAGCTCGAAACGCCACCCGCGCAACCCAAAGGCTTAACCGTTCGATTTGAAAATTTCCTGCTTAATTAGGTAATGTTTTATTATTGTTGTCGTTTCCTTCCAACAGCAGCCGGCGGTGGGGATGAGATCGCGAATGGAAATCGCGTAAAATGGTTTTCGTGATATGTTTCTTGTCGGATCAGGTACATGCCTCTGCCGCTGTTCATCGAATTCTCCGCTTGGAAAACTTGCTCTTTGGGATTGTAACATATTTCCAAGATCACAGTGCGATACTGAACTGATGTCTCCAGCGTGGACGATCAGAGCTCGGTGCAATTGCCAATGCTTCCCGGTCGAATGGCAGTTTGTTGAACTCTCTCCATCTAGCAGCTACCGGCCCCGGAAGGAATTTTATCTTTTACGGCACTTTTCAGTTGGAAAGCCACAAAAATCGCAACGCAGAGATAAAACAGACCCCGGGGCGGTGGCGGGGTGGAAAATCTGCTTTCAAACGTTTTTACACGAGCTTTTATTGCTCCGGTCCATTATCAGTGAGCGCGAGCGAAATAAAAATTTGTCTAACGGCTGCGTAAAGTTGACCACTTAATCTCTAAGCACTGTATTTCCCTTGGAGAAAGAAAAAACCTTAGTTTTCCACCGACATGCACCGAACACAATCCAAACACAATCGCCTGTGCCTCTCAGCAAGAAAAAAAAGCGCACAGATAGTGACCACCGAAATCATGATTCATGGCAATAACAAGGTTATAATTGCTATCTATATCGGTTTCGAGGCCCGGCGAGCGGCCTTTGTTTCATATTTTTATGACCCTCTCTGGGGTAGAATGCGATGTGGTGCGCGCTCTCGGAATTTATCGGGGAAGCAAATGGATATGATGGGATGGAGGATGGGTCAAGTCTGGAGACGGGGGTGGCGGCAGGGCGTTATATTTTTTGGAGGAGTTGCGCATTGTTTCCCGATGCTTATCATCGCCGGTGCGAACTAATGTTTATTCTTGTATGTGGTGGACAGTGGCTACGATGTTGGAGATGTTTTTACAATTGTTTAGTGCTTGGAAAATCTTTGGTGTTGAGAAATTAAAAATCCAGATGAAACAGAATTTTAAGCAAATCTTTGTCATATAAAACAGGCAGGCTATAATGGACTGGTCATGCAATATAAGCGAGCAGCAATCCAATGAAGATTGCATCTTTACGTCAAATGTCATTATGCAAAATGACCGACCCCAAGAGACGATACTTCAACCGAGAAAATATTTATCCACTGTCAAACAGGTGCCAATCTTCATTCTCAACCATCGTTGTAATGTTTTTTTCTCTGGGTAATTTTCCCTGCCCAGAAAGTGTGATACT
Organism: Ochlerotatus camptorhynchus; assembly: GCF_037179485.1. Lineage (NCBI taxonomy): Eukaryota > Metazoa > Arthropoda > Insecta > Diptera > Culicidae > Ochlerotatus > Ochlerotatus camptorhynchus. Next base: position 425,197 of record NW_027040904.1, read on the forward strand.
CCTTAATTAATCAAAGTGTTTTTCTTGACGGTTTGAACGTTAAGGCTTTGTTTGAATAATCCGAAACACAACATTACCTACGGGAAACATCTGAAGTCGAGTTATTTACTCCTGCATTGTGTAAGCGATCACTAATCGGACATTCAAATAGAGAGGGCTAGCGTATGTAAGCGTCTTTTTGAAATGTTTTTAGGCAACCAAAAGTAGGAAAATGTAAAATTTGCAAAGGACCCATGTGTAATCCTAGACTTTAAACTCACTTTTGTAGAACATTATAGTACCATCATAACAAAAGCAAATAGTATGTTGGGTCTCATTAAGAGGTTCAGTTGTATTTTAGCTGTACGTAAGACCTATTCTGGCATACTGTAACGTAGTATGGATTCCGAGGAACGCATAGAATCCGTCCAAAAACAATTCCTTTTATAGGTCCTTCGCAAATTGAATTGGACCGCATTTCCTCTTTCATCATATGAAGCACGCTGCATGCTCATTAACTTACAAACACTCAAAGGACGCCGTGAATTTCCAATGCTTTTCTTCATCAATGACATTACTATATTTCACATTGCATAGAATCATCAGAATAACTCTAACAATTAAACTTTTACACACCCTGTACGGAAATCAGAAAAATCACACAGAACAAAATACGCAAAAAATGGCCCCATCATACGAATGATGCGACAGTATAATCTACACTGCGAAGTCATTAGCATCACTATGTCAAAATAACAAATTAAAACCCGACTAAAACATAATACAAATACTTAGCATGTAATTAAAACATTGTAACCACTTTTGCTTGATGAAATAAATAAACATCGAAGGAGTTAATAGCTGCTTGGTAACAAATCACTAGAGCATCCTTGGCAACAGTGAAATGTGAACAAGATCATCATGGGACAGAAAGTGGAATCGCTGACATGTGTTTTCGATCATCGAACCACTTTATGCAGTTCGTAAGCTTGGGAAAATATTTGAAGCAGGGTCCCACTAGTGTGGTCTTGAAACTTATGGTTCTTGGAATTAAGGATAACAAACACGGTTCTAGAATTTGATGACATGTAAGTTCAATTTAAATATTATTAGTTCAGATTTACCTACCACAGCACTGGCATCGGTTCACTGTGCCGTTTCTCTACAATTCACATCCCAAGTAACAAATTGGGTTTTATGAGGGCTCTGTAGACCTTTAGAATGCTTTAAAACCTCGATTAAACTTGCAATGTTACTTGAGATGAGAAGGGCCCCGTACAAAAGGTGCGGCCAAAATTTCCGAAACACATCATTCAATATTGGCATCTTCATGATTTTGATTTAGTACACGGAAAAAAATTGTGAATTTTACTGCTGATGTAAATATGCATGCATGCAAACATTCATGCATGTAAACCTTATTTGCACGTAAACTAGTAACTTCTTTGTCTTCTTCGTATTTCAAGCTTATTGCATATCGCATATTAGCTTATTGTGTGCTCTCAACTTAGTGTTCTAGATGCACTTCCACGGTTATTAATTGAGAGCTTTCGATGCCTGCTACCATTTTTGCATTGGTATAATTGTGTGGCAAGTCCAATCATACTTCTATGCCCAGGAAAGTCGAGAAATTTTCCAACCCGAAAAATTCCTAGACTGGACCGGGAATTGAACCCAGCCACGTCCAGCATGGTCTTGCTTTGTAGCTGCGCCTTTACCGACTGAGCTAAGGGAGGCCCCAAACTAGTAACTTACACGATCTAAAATGTAAACTTGTATGATATACCGGGCTGGTAGCAGGTCACTTTTTAAACTAAACAGTCACTAAAGCTACTATTTCTCTAAAAATAGTCACTAAAGTCACTTTTTCATAACCAAAATAGAGTGAAATTAAAAATATTAACAAAATGTTTAAATTAACTACTAAGCACTGAGGAAGTCTACTGTAGTTATGACAAAATATGTATATCTGTTAAAAATTTAAAAATTTTAACCAGGGTGGCCAGTGAACTGCTAAAGAGTCTAAAGAGTTTCAAATAAATTGCGAGAAGAATTCCAATCGACCTACCAATAGTCGAATCAATCTCAAAGGAACTCTGAGAAGAGTTTCAAGAGTATTCTGAGATGAATTTTGGTTTTGAGAATTCTGAGAAGGATGGGAAGCCTGAGGAAAATACGAATTGAACTCCAATAGAATTCAGGGGAGAACTCCAAGATTATTCTAGGCATAAAATTATTAAATTTCTGTGGTTAATTGGATGGGAATTCTAAGAAGAAATCAAAGTAAATTTAAAATGGATTTATGGAATGAACCTTCAAAGAATTCGAGGACGAATAACTAAAAAATCAAAAATACTCTACTTTAACTAATCATGTTTCATTACTTCATGCGTGAAGTTATCGATATCAGAATTAAAGGGAACATTTTTTACGATGGATGAGGAGATGAAAGTATAGAGTTCATAGTTCCGTTATAGTACGGCAGTGTGAAAATTGTATTTCAGAAAACGAGTAAGGGACAATTTTGAGGAGAGCAATCGGGTAGATGCATGTCAGATGGCAACATGAGGAAATACCGCTCACCATCCATCAACGGGTGAGTTTGGTAAAAGGAATGCTCGATCCGATTCGTGCCTTCATCAAAATTAACCTTTGCTCGCATTCTACTTTCTATATACAATTTTCACATTGCCGTACTCTAACGGAACTATCAACTCTACACTTTCATCTCCTCAACTATTCGTATAAAATGTCCACTTTAAGTCTGATATTTGACGTTAAGCATCTTCAACTACGAACATAAACTATTTACAAGAGTTTTGTTTATTGTTCTGCAAATGATTTCAAGAAAGCAATATTATTTTGTTTAGCTTATTTTAGAGGCAAGTTTAAGAGAGGGAGAATGATTCTAAAAAAATCTTTCAAATCTTTCGAACCTAGCATCAAATTCAAGATCTCCGAAAACAAAAATGCTGTCGTTGTAATGATCTATTGAACCCTATTTAAGCTGGCGGCTTCATTGGTTTATACATTAATTTAAACATATATCGCACCAGTAAATAAAAAAAAAATCCCGGCAAAATCCGGAAATTGGTATTTGTTTTTCCTTTATTTAACGTCGGTCTCTGTTCCGCAATCTAGTACCAATCACCGACGGACATCGACTGCCATCTATTGACGGCAACCGAATGTGCAGGAAGGCAGCTTCCACACCTGCGTAGGATATCGCACCCACTCAACACACATGGGCCGGGACCAACGGCTTTACTTCCCTTCCGAAGGAAGACGTGACCAGAGATTTTTAAGCCTCAGAAAAATCCCACCGACCTCGGCTGGGGATTGAACCCAGACCCATTAGGGTGTTAAAAAGCAGTCACGTTATTTGTTATTTGTTAATCATCATTAATAACTTAATCAATAGAAAATTATGCAAATCACTTCAAATGCTCTTTATAGGAAATGCTTTTGTGAGATTAGATATAATTAGAAGAATTTATAAAATTATCATTTTAAGTTGCATGGCATAACAAATTAATTTCAATATCAAATTAAATGTCACTATTGCATACTTATTTATAATTTAAAAGTCACTATCTGGTCACTATTTCCGTAATTTTAGTCACTAAAGTCACTACTATATATCGCCTCAGCACTACCAGTCCTGGATATATGACGCACCATTGGCATTGATGTGCATCATTCTAACATAAATTTACACGACTTTTTCAAACTGTGTAGTTCATAATTTATGTAGTCAAGATTGATTATTAAAATTCCAACAGATAAATATTATCAGTGGCGCCGGTGGTGTAGTGGTAAGCGTGATTACCTCTCACCCCAGCAGGCCTGGGTTCAATCCCAGTCGGCGCCGCCGGGATGTTCTGAGGTATAACATCTCTAATCACGCCTTCTTCTTGTAGATTATAGGGAAGTAAAGCCGTTGGTCCCCGGTTTATGAGTTGATGGGTCGATAGGTAGGGTCCAGGTGTGGAAGCTGCCTCCCTGGCGTCAGTAGCATTGGTGCTCAGCGCGGAAAACAAGATCGACGGAAAACAAATCAAAGTAAAAAAAAAAAACGTAAATTGTCCTCAAAGTTGGTCATTGCACGTGATACTCTGAGAAAGCCTTAGCGCGAAACTTCGCAAGCACAAATGTCAGCTCCCACTAAACATACAAATATGAAATTCCTACTCCCTGGTTCCTGCACTTCAACAAACAAGTCGAATTTGTTGGTCGGCTTGTACTTGAACATGGTTCAAGCTCATTAATTCGATTCCAAGTTTCAATGACGAATTCCTACAAAATTTAACAAAGTTGTGTTTAAAGAAATATATAATATAAAAATGTTTAATGTACATAAATATACAAACTAGTTCCTTCTTTTTGCAGGTGAATACCTTCGATACTAGATAATTAAATCTTGGATCTAAGAACAGGGCCATCTTAAATTCACCGTAACGTGGGTAGATCACCTTTTCGTGGTACGCTACGGGATGTAAGATCTGCCACCGATTCCTAGTCCCGACTACTTCAAACTAGGGGAACAGGATTTTTTAGTAATCAAAGGAACACATCTTAGTCCTAGTTACTATTTATGCCTTGTTGATAGTGACAAGATTCTGCTTTGTCCACCGAGGATGTTCAAGATCAACAAGGAAAAAAATTAGTTAGTTAGTCTTCATCTATGTGATTCCTAATCTTATATTCGTTGTTCCCTAGTTTGAAGTGGTTAAGACTAGGGTTCTGATGCATGATCATTATCATTCTTTAATTTTGTTGCTAAGGAATCTAATTTTGACTTATTTATTTATTTATTTATTTGTCGTCAATCAGTGTAGACCGTTTTACAATTGTTGTCTTAAGTGCCTTTTTTACAATTTTGTCTTTGTTTATATTTTTTATAATATGTCTTAAGAACAAGTTAAAACATTACTTCTAGTTGACGTTACGCGAGGAATTAAAATATTGCTTTAATTTGGTTTTTGTCATTGTAAAGTCAATGTTATCGCAGTGCTTATTATATGTATCCATCATTTGGTTCAAGGGTGCAAATTTGGCATAATTCGTACGATGACAATTTGTAGCAAATATATTTCTATTTCGTAAATGCCTAGATGGTGTATATAAATTTAAGGATGACAATAGTTCTATTGAATCAATTCGATGTGATACGATATCGTTTACGAAAGAAATCATAGCAAATTCACGACGCTCTTTTAATGTTTGGATATTTATGAGCATACACCGAGCTGTGTAAGATGGCAGAGGAAATACAGTCCAACCTAACTTGCGGAGTGCATACAATAGAAACTGCTTTTGAACGGACTCTATTCTTTCTTCGTGTGTGATTGAAAAAGGTGACCAAACTATGCTGCAATATTCTAATATCGATCTTACATAAGCAATGTACAATGTTTTAATCGTATACGGATCGTGAAAGTTATTGCAGAAACGTTTTATGAAACCAAGCATGTTGTTAGCTCTGTTTATAATTGTGTTATAATGATCGGTGAAAGTAAGTTTTGAGTCCAAAATAACACCTAGATCCCTGACTCTATCACACTTTTCTACGATCTGGTTTCCTAAAGTGATTGTTATATCGGGTAGGATTTGTTTTCTACTAATGGTAATTGAGTTACATTTTTTTATATTTAATTGTAGCAGGCTTGTTTGACACCAAGTATGGAATATTTGAATTTCCTCTTTGAATGTGATGATGTCTTTGGCATCTTTTATTTCCAAAAAAGTTCAATGTCATCAGCATATATTAAAACTTTCAATTTCTTAATAATGAAAGATATGTCATTGACGAAGAGAATAAATAAAAGTGGTCCTAAATGGGAGCCTTGAAGAACTCCTGAAGTGACATCAACGGGATTTGATATCTTTCCTTTGTATTTTACTATTTGATGGCGGTTAGTTAAATATGATTCAAGCCACTTGAGGAGTGCGTAATGAATTCCCAGGAGCGCGCAGAGGGGCGCGTCTTTGGAGAGTGTTTCACCACTCCGAAGGGTATTAATAGCGGGACCTTTCAATTAGAGTCGGATCCTTGCGATAAATACAAGTATGACAACTGTAAAAAAAATCGAATACTTCATCATCAATTAGTTCATCAATACTCAATTACAGAAACTTACCTAGCGTTCTCACAACACTCAACCGTGAAGCACATATTGGGCATGAATGCCGAGAATATGCCGATGAAAACGGGATGCTGAATCAATTTTAATTGAGATCAATTTATTTTGCAACGCTTCTTTAAGTAGTTTCCGAACTTTCTCGGCAATATTTTTCATCTGTATCGTCATGTTCGTCGGATTTTTTGTGCATCCAACAGCAAGTGATACGATACCATTTTGATTGCAAAATCGAGGAGCAGTGGCTTGTCAATAGGGATCGAACGTTTTGCAATAGCCCTTGGTTTTTTTGGCTGCTGGAGTGTAATCTTTCATTAGCCTTTTCGGCATGTCGCAATCGAAGGTGGCGTACAAAATTCCCGATGTAGTACGAGCAGCTCATTTTCTCCACCTCGTTCCACAAACTCTGCAGCAATCTCGGCCATAGGGCGTCTTTAGGCATCCTTAGTCGTCGAGGCATTTCCTTCAGTCATTTCAAATCCGAAATTGACGCTTGAATGATCAGGAATGTTGCTTTCATATCCGTGAATGAGACGTGTGGAACACAAGGAAAACAAAATGAATGAGCACGGAAAACAACGTAGACCAGAATGTGCTGTTTGATGGAATGAAGGAAGTGAAGAGAAAGAAAACTGTATACACTGAATGTTTTTTTTTTTATTCGTCATTCATACAGGGGTGTCAATTATTTCGAGCTCTGCACACAACAGAATTTCACACGTAATTAAAATTATATTTTTACTGCACAACAAGTTGAACTACACTGTTCACCATCACACAGAGCTATGAAGCTGTGGAAGTTGATATTTGTGATTTTGAAGTTTCACGCTGTATTGCCTTGCAAAATTCAACGTCGCAAAAATCACCGATGAGTTTTCAGGTTCAAAAATTCATTGCTTTATATTTTGGCGTTATTCATTGTTATAACTATTGCTTGTACATCAGAGGCATGATATCAATTGACGTTTGAGTGGTTTTTATGAGTTTAAAGCTGGAATGATGTTTTGCATGATAATCTCAAGCTTGAATTTTGTTTGCCGCATTCGCACGCGAGTTTATTCTCACAGGGAGGCTCAATTAATGAGATTTGAGAATGATTTTCCGAACACTGGTTGCTACGAAAAGCTTGCTCCGTTTTCCGCAAGAACAAATCGCCTGCCAAACTATAAATTCCATGGGGAATTTTGACACTTGCTGTTTCCTTAGGGACTCTGAAACATCGAACTTGTCCTTCGCAGTCACATACTGGTATCCTGGTATTTGTTTGAAGTCCGCTTTTACGTATGTGTCATCGTCCATGATACAGCAGTGTGGTTTTGTCAACATGTGTGTGTCCCCACGTTTTAGCTGTCCTATTCCGTCGTTGATTGCGGTTTGGTGCTTTCTGAACCTTGAATGAACGTAGTCCTGCTCGTTTCATGGCTTTCTGCACGAAACTTTATGTCAGGTGCAGTTTTTTTCGCGACATCCCGAACGGAATAGTTGGATTTGCGTTTGAAGGCAGCAACCACTCGCTTGTGATCATCAACGCAGTACGGAACACTTTTTCCTGCACTCACTGGCTTCCGATCGACAGTTAAACGTTCTCCGAAACGTTTTATGACACGAGAAACAGTAGATTGTTGGATACCCAACATCTTTCCGATGGCTCGGTGCCAAAGATGTGGGTTGTTGAGGTGAGCGTGCAAAATTTTCTCGCACACGCGCTGTTCCTTCGACTTCATTTTCAAAACTACTAGAAATTTCAAAATTGAAACTCACGCAGTGTAAACAATACACGCTGAGGCCATCTCACCCAAAATTTCGTTGAAATTAAACAAAAGGGCAAAGTGTTACAGCTTTTTGAAATTTATGCAAATTAACTGTGGACGCCCTTTATCACCGTCAGGAATTAAAATAAGAAACCACTCAAAATAATAAGTTGTATAGAAGCAATATGATAATTATCGCGTAACATTTGAAAAGGGTCTATAAACTTTTGCTAACAAAACTTGTAAGACCCTTTTCACATAAACCGAAGTATGCCCATGCAAACCAAGATCACTATCAGAAAGAGGAGATCTTAAAGAATGCTATCAAGAATACTCTAGGAGGTCGCTAAATAATGCCCTTAGAATTATACCAATTCTCATTATAATTCCATGATCTGCCTGGTTAATTTTACAAGGTCCAAGTTTATTTCAATGCAGAAAAAAAAAGATTCTTACGCAGCATTTTGTTAAGGAATGATTTTAGTAAATTAGAGGGGGAATTTTCCTTGCCAATCTACCTCTAGAATGCATTTCATGGAAAATTTGGTAAGTAGAAACTCGTACAATCCGTTGCTTATTGCATGTCAGCTTATTGCATGCTCTCTATTTAGTGCTCTAGTTGCATTTTCACAGTTATTAATTGAGAGCTTCCGATGCCTGTACCATTTTCGCATTAGTATAATTGTATGGCAAGTACAATCATACTCCATTCCCAAGGAAGTCGAGAATTGAGGTGATCGGGAATCGAAACCAGCCACCCCCAGCATGGTCTTGCTTTGTAGCTGGGGCCCATGTTTTGAAACTGCCTGAAAGCAGAAACATTAATGAACAGTAAACGTAGGAAGGGATTCAACAGTAACAGCTAACAGCAATTGTAAAAACACAAACATCTCTGGTGTAGTTCGAACATGTGAGTAGCGCGATTGCGTTATTGACAAGCACAAATTCACGAGGGACTCTTGAATTCATCATTTCACTTGTACTAATTGTAGCGTGACCCTAACACGAGGTTTCCTAAATAAAAGTTCTTTTTATCAAGAGCCACATGAGACGATATGCTGGAGATTGATTTGTGCTATCTTAACAGTAGTCACAACTGCACAAGAAAGCATAATCTCCAACTCCAGCATAAGTTGAACAGCAACGTAGTAGGGTAACCAACTTGAATTGGACCCCTACATATTTTGGACCCTTTTCATATATTTTCCTCGCTTACTGTCTAGTTTCTTCAAATTCATCTGGGTTGATGTTGTAATTACATTCTTTCAATTACTTGCTATGTCTCAAGATCATTAGTTCACCTCAAATAGCTTACAATTGCTCAATTTATGCAGTTTTAGAAAATGTTATCGAAAAAGTTTCATGTTTCGACGTTTGTCAAGAGGAATCGGCGTTAGTGTACTTGTTTTAAATTTGGTCTAAAATATACAATTCAATGATTTTTTTTATCAAATCAGTTTATCTGACTTTGGAAGATGTATTTCACGTGTTTATAAAGATTTCACCTTAAGATTTTACTTAAAAAGTATTAAATAAAAAGTGTCCAAAAAAGATCGTAAAAAATGTTACCAACTTATTTTGGACACTTATCAAATGAGAATCATCAAAAGAGCGACAAAAAAAATTCCAGTTGGTCGCTCGTGCTATTATCTCAGATTTCTGATTAAATTGGTAAGTAAATCAATCAAAATTATATGAATTCATTGTTTTTAAATATATTTCTTGTTTATCATGCGATTCAAAATGGGAAAAACGGCAAAACACGTAGAGTGGTCCACTCTGAGTTTTCCTAGTTTTCATAGTTCCTAGTTTTCCACAAAAATTGTCCTATCTCCCAAGCGCATTTAACTAAGGGGCTGTTCATAAACTACGTAGACGCTTTAGGGGGGTGGGAGCGCTTGGCAGATGTCTACGGTCCATACAATTTTTTAAATTTTGTGTTTGAGACTGTCTTCTACGGAAGGGGGGTTGAAATCTCTCAAAAACCGTCTACGTAGTTTATGAAAAGCCCATACAAAAAATAATATGGACTGCAAGCATAGAGTCAGGTCTCCGTATTAAGATTTACTTCTGAATGATGGTATGATCAGTTGTTTCCTTATGTTATATTATATTTCCTCCTTTACTCGCGCCAACTTTTGTAACACGAGTACTCACGCGTTGTACTTTGTACAACAGTGTGAGTTTTCCATTTCTATTTTGCAGCCGAGCTACCAATCGATCTGAAATCAACGAGTATTCCTCAAAAAACTTGCTTTTAACTAAACAAGCTAAATATGTATTACAGTTAACCCCCAAAATATGCGGATAATAGAGAAAATGTAAATGGAAACCGCGTAAATGGTGTCCATACTACGAGGGTTCTGACTTAATTGGTTACAACATGGAATATCTCGAGATCCTGACCAGATAGAAAGTTACTGTCTTTGCCAAAGTAGTTTTAGAGATCATAACCTTTTTGCTGGTGGACAGTAGTTCAAAATTTACTCACTACATAGCGCTAGTATACATGTGAAGTTCTCGCATGTGATATATCTCGAAATCCTGACCAGATAGAAAGTTACTGTCTTCGAAAAAGTTGTTCAGGAGTTCAAAGCCTATAGTTCAGATTTTTTTCACTATATGGTGCTAGTATATACGTGAAATTCTCATATAAAATATCTCGAAATCCTGATCATATAAAAGTTACTGTCTTCGGCAAAGTTGTTCAGGAAGTCAAGGCCTTTTTGCTGGTGGACTTAAGTTCAGAGTTTTCTCACTTTGCAACGCTAGTATACATGAGGAATTCTCGCATATAAAATATCTCTAGATCCTGACCAGACAGAAAGTTACTGTCTTCGGCAAAGTTGTTCAGGATGTTAGGATCTTTTCGTTGGTGTACTGTAATTCAGAATTTTCCCTTTACGTGGCACTAGTATTCGGGTCATTCAGAGATATTTTATATGCAAGGATTTCACGTGTCTTTCAACCTAGTGAGAAAATTATGTACTTTCCACCAACGATAGGGTTTGATCTCCTGGACAACTTTGCCGATTACATTTTTAGCAGGTCTTGAGATATATCATGTACCATGAAGTGAAATATTCTGAACTACCGTCCACTAGCCAAAAGGCCTTGATCCCCTGAACAACTTTGCCCAAGACAGTAACATTCTATCTTGTCATGCTCTGTAGATATTTTATATGAGAGAATTTAACGTGTATACTAGAACTAAATAGTGAGAAAATTCTGAACTATTCTACACCAAGCAATAGGCTTTGACCCCCTGAACAACTTTTTCAAAGACAGTCACTTTCTTTTTGGTCAGGATCTCGAGATATATCATATGCGAGAAGTGTATATGTATACAAACGAAACGTGGTGAGAAAATTCTGAACTACTGTCTACCAGTCGAAAAGTCTTGACCCCCTGAACAAGTTTGCCCAATACAGTAACTTTCTAGCTGGTCAAGAACTCGAGCTATTGTATATGCGAGAATTACACGTATATACTAGCGCCTCGTAGTGTGACATTTCTAAACTACTCCACCAACGAAAAGAGCTTGACTTCCTGAACAACTTTGCTGAAGGCATTTACTTTCTATCTGGTCAGGATCTAGTTTTTTTTTTTTTCCTTTATTAACGAGACTTTCAGCCTGGTTCAGGCTGGTTCATCTAATGGTCAGGATCTAGAGATATTTTATACACGAGAATTTCACATGTATACTAGCACCACGAAGTGAGATAATTCTGAACTATTGTACTCTAAGAAATAGGGTTTGACCTCCTGAACAACTTTGCCGAAGACACTAACTTTCTATCTGGTCAGGATCTCGAGATATTCCATGTTGTAACCAATTAAGTCAATCCCACGTAGTATGGACACCGTTTCCGCGGTTTCCATTTACATTTTCTCTATTATCAACCCCCAAAGTTAATTGTAATCAAAGTTTAGCTTTTTTAGTTCAAAACAAGTTTTTTGAGGAATACAAGTTGGTTTCAGATCGATTGGCATCAACAAAATGGCAATGGAAAACTCATATGTGTTGTACAAAGTACAACAGCGCGAGTAACGGGGGATTAACTTTTATGCATACCGTAAAACGGGGTGTAATTGATCAGCGGGGCAAAATTGATCGCTGAAATTTCTCGTGATATTTTTTCATGTGTAACATGTTTTTCGTTACTAAGCGTACGAATGTATCTTTGTATACATTGTAAAAATATTATGGATAAGTACAATATTGGGTATACTCAGCGATCAAATTCACCCCGCTGATCAATTTCACCCCGTTTTACGGCACCTTCTTTGAAAATTTTCCCACCCAGACGGACCTAACAAATGCGAGATAGGAAGAAGTGACCGTCGTAATTAATTTTAGGCTCATATGTTGAAAGAACTTTAGCATGTCCAAAATATATTCGTTCCCATTCAATGTGTCCAAAATATATTATGGACACTGTCCAAAATCAAGTGGAAGGGTCCAAAATATGTGAATATCGTGATGTGAAAAGAATTATTTTTCGAGTATATATCCATACATAAAACATCTAGTGACATTTTACATCCAAGATGAGTAGCTTTCGAATACAACCGCATGTAAATTGCATAATAATAATAAACAAATAATATTATTTTGACATAAACGTGATCTCACTTCCTCTAGGGGTTCAAAATCAGTTGGTTACCCTAATACGAGTAAGCCCCATATTAACATTATGTTTTAAAAAAGGGCGATTAGCGGGCTTGAAGAGGTTTAGTATACAACGTGCAGCCTTCTTCAGTGTCTGGTACTCAATCCAGTATTAGTACTGAAGCAGCCTCTTCGACTTTTCCCGATGCATCACTGAAAATGATGCAAAATTAGAAATTCCTTCACAAAAGCCAATTCCAATAAAGCACCCAACACATCACATCTCGTTAAGATCGCGGCTCTCTACACCCATTCCTTCTACTTACTTCATACAACATGAAAGAAGAGAAACATATAACAGCACAAACAGCCTATATCTGAGGAGACGGATACAGCATACACACACACACACACACACCGGAGAAGACAAACAAGCATGAGAAAGCATAACAATCGATCGCGATGAATCTGCACCCGATAAGGTCGGAAGAGCTCTCCAAGCTCTCATGGAATGAAACGCAAAATCCAATATTCTGCCTCAGCCTCGACCTCCTCGTGCGTTTTTTTTTTGCGTTTTTCCTCTCAGTTTTCCCCGTTCTCGTCATGTGGTTAAACAGCGTAAACAAAACCGTCTATGTGAGCGCAGTTTTTCTTCTGCTACCCAGCAAAAGAGCGAAAATTAGCACTCTACTATGTACGGTGCGAGCTCTCCTCCGTCTGGGATCAACACGAGAAATCATTTGAAATTACCGAATAAATTTTATTCGATTCCAATTGATAAGCCGAGGTTTGCTCGTTCCGAGGCTAAGTGGTTGCAGAATATCAAGGGAATAGGGAAATTTATTCGTGCGTTGGTTCGCTGTTTTCTTCGATTCGAAGATCCCATCGGCGAATGTGCACTGAAGAATTTTTAATTTTGATTTCCTACGTTCTATCTTTTTATAACTAGGATGTCTGATTACATTGAATTAAAAATGTTCCACATTTTGGAAATCTAAATTCGTAGCACATTTCCCTCAGTGCGCTCTGAACAATACTCCAATAAACCGCACGAAGTACGCAGGAATGCTGAGGAAGCGCACACACTTCAGTTCAGTGGGCCCCAAAGTTGGCACTTTTGCAACGCGTTGCATCACGATCAGCAGACCAACCGCGTGCACCTCCTACGTTGTCCTACCTGTATGCAACTGCAGTTGAAATCGCCAACAATGTGCACACTTCTTCTTCGCATTTCTGCTTCCATCTTCGGAGGTGTGTGTGTGTGTGTGTGTGTGTGTGTGTGTGTGTGTGTGTGTGTGTGTGTGTGTGTGTGTGTGTGTGTGTGTGTGTGTGTGTGTGTGTGTGTGTGTGTGTGTGTGTGTGTGTGTGTATACGAAGGGAATGGCGAAAAAAGGGTGTTATCTTGTTAAATCGCTAAATCGTTCGCATTTTAATTTTATTTTGATCTTTTGCATTGATTCCGTCGTCCGTCCAGTCGTTGTGGGGCTTTCGGTTTGACCCGGCAGCCAGCACAGAACGAGAGCCTCGGGGGAGAAACGGAAACTTGCGGGAGGATCTCGATGCGCTTCTGCCGCGAAGGTCCGTAAAGAGACGTGCGGTCGGTCGTTGAGGTGATTTCTCGGTATTGTTGTTTTATGCGCATTGTGCATATAGGCGAACGAGAGATGGAGAACGATTTCGAAGGAGTAATCTCCCTAGCTGTTGCGTTTGGAATATTCTGAACAAATGCATATAACCAGACACAACGCTTTTCCTCAAAGAGGTTGACCCCGTAGTACACGTGTTGCACCATCAACGACGACGACGACGACGACGGACGGTGCAAGATGTAGGTATATATGGATTCCCTAGTTGTTGATCGGAACGGTTCGTCTTCGAATCCAGCGTGGCAAAAGGCCAACCAACCGGTAATCACCTGATCTTTAAGCAGCGATCTTGCTGGATGGCTGGACCACGCGGCCGATCCTTCGTGTTGTTGTTGCTGCTGTTGCTGCTTCTGCTGATCATCCACCACCCGAGCTCACCGAAGCTTGGCTTTGGCTCTGGTCAGGATGGCCCTGAACAACACACTCAGCGATGCCCACCAAAGATCAGGCGCGAGGTCGTGAAAGTGTTCGCGTATATTGTAAATTTTTGCAAATTTATTTCATCAAGTCGTGACGCTTCCTGCCCGCAGGATCCCTCCCTGCTTGTTGGGTGGATTAATGCCACCCTCGCCGATCACCGGGCTAATTTGACCCATCCAGCATCCCCGCTAGGAGCGGCTGAGCTGAGATTGCTTTCTATTTCCCCATGCTTGGGCTAGGTGAGAAAATTTTGCACGCCTCATTTGGCACCCAATTTAGCACCTCTCTCACTCTCTTCGGATCGCCTCCTGCTCCTCCTCGTTAACTTGGCGTTTTAATTTTTAATCTTGCTACACGTTTACCCTTAAGCGAATCCCATTTCGAGGATGATGATGATGATGATGGTTGAAACGAACGGGGGAAGGAGGTAGGCAACTTAAACCGCGAATTAATATGTACATACGTCGCGCGATAACCATCGAAGCATATATTAAAATGATACTCAATAAAATTTTAAATGTGCGCGAGCATACAGCAAGTGGTTGCACTCTAGGTTCGAAGAAAAGACAACGTATGCTAAATGCTCGATGCTCGCCACGATGCCTGGAGTAAGGAAAAAGAGCTCAGTTCAGGTGTGATTTTCAGCCCGCGATAAAAGGCATAAATTACACTAATAAACATTAATTAATGTTCGCTCGCATAGGGAAGAGTGATTTTGAGTAGTGTACTAGGTGAGATATTGGTGGTACTCGCTCAACAGATAAGTTCCAGGTGATAGTCGCGCTTCTACAGTGAGCTTTGAGCAGTTAAATAAAATGATAGAGAGTTTGCCTATAACTGACTGGGAAATTGAGAGCACATCTTGAACAAATATTCATATCGACGTGAGTACTTTTGTAAACAATGGCTTCAAATGTCAATTTATCGAAACTAATAGCTCTCTCACGCAAACTATGACTACCGTCAGGAAAGTAAAATATGACCTGCTTTTCCAATCGTTGTTCAAAGGAATTCCAGAATGCGTAAACCATCCACACTTTTCTAAAATCACAAGCTTTAAACATTAAAGGGCCAGGTAATCACATCAAGTAGTAACCACACACTTAGAAAAATTTATGTAAATTTAGGTGCTCTGAGACTGACATATACGAGCGTTAAATTTGACATAAAATTTAGTCATAAAAGACGCAAAATTCAGCTCAATTAAACGTACTTTCGAACTTTTCAGTCTCGGAGCACTTAATTTTACATGACATGTTTGTTTACGTCTCATGCATTATGTCAAAGATGGATTCCGTCACGTGAAAAAAAAATATATGATAGTTATTTGAAACAAATATTTTTGCTCGAATGTTGTTCTACCGTTTGTGTTGTGTAAGGGAGAAGACGGTAGAGCATGAAAGAACGAATAAAAACAGACTGTCGCGCACGTCAACAGTTTCAACCCCTGCTCAAGACATTGGCATTCTTGCATTTTGCATCTTCAGATCACCATTTTAAATCAAGCCTTAATTTCGAAAAAGGCCTATAGAAAAATGTTAAGCTTATCTTCAGAAAAATGTTACTCGAAAAATGTTCGTCCAATCGGCTCAATGGATAAGCAAAAGAACATTCGGTAAACAGTTCACAGTGGTTCCTGCAGGGTGTCTACTACCTGGAAAAACCTGGAAAACCGGGAATTTACAGGGAATTTTACTTTTTCTGGAAAAACCTGGAATATTCAGGGAATTTTGGTTCCACTCAGGGAATTTTCCAATTTTTCGTAATTCAAAAGAAGTTTTTCGTTCAGTTTGTCGAAACGTTTCTTAAGGGCACTGAACTTGACAAGCATCTGACAGCTAAGACAACGTGTGCGAACGAGACAAGTTCATTCAGAGAGTCTTGTCACGCTCGCTCTTCGCTGATTTGTATGTGGAGGATCAAAATCGTCGTAAAAAGGAAACAGCCGAAAAAGAGAGACTGGCAACCGTCAAAAGGAAGCATACGAAGCATATATTGTATAAGAATAAGCATGCCAGACAGCAGGTCTGAGAGCCTACATAGATTTTTTTTTTGAGCTTCAGAGAGGGTCGGAGATCTACTGAGAAATGTGTTGAGTTTCAGGGTAGTTAGTAGATCTTGAGAACAGAACTACAAACAAATTAAAAGTAATTAATAGAAATTCATAAAAACAAAATCACAAGAGAGGTCGTAGATCTTCAGATCAATGTTCAAAGAAATTTTCGAAACTTCAAGCAAGCAAAAATAATTTCAAATCAATTTGTAAAACTATAAGCAAAATTTTGCAAATCTTCAGGGAAATTCGCATAACTTTAGGCAAGTCCAAGAATCTACAGTGAAATATAAAGTATTTCACAAAAGTTTGGAGATCCTCGAAACATTATTCAACATCAGAAAAGTTCGTAGATCTTCAGAACAAAGCTACAGAACTTTGAAAAAAATTACAGGACTTCTGAAAAAATCACAAGAATCTCAGAAATGTTATTGGATCTTCAGTAAAAATTGCAGAACTTCAGGGAAGTTCGGCAATTTAAAAAAAATATTTACACGATTTCAGGAAAATTTGTAGATTAATTTTGACAACTTTAGGCAATCTTCAAGGAAATCTTCAGGGTAACCCGAGAGGAAATTACAAAACATCAGAGAAGTTTGCAGATCTACTGAGAAATTTATTGAGCCTCAAGTTTTTTTTTTGCAGATTTTGGGAATAGAGCTACGAAACTTAAGACAACTTTACAGAACTTTAAAGATATTTGCAGGAATTTGACAGAAAGTTTCACACAAATTGTGAGATCTTCAGAAAAATTCGTTAAATGTCAGAAAAGCACCTCAATTCCAAAAACAAATCGCAGTGAAGTACAAAAGTACAATATTTTGCAGAACTCCATGGAAGTCGGAAATAGATAGATCTAAAGAACTTCAGAAGAAGTCTGTAGAACGTCAGAAAGTTCGTACGTTTTTAGAAAAAAATTGCAAAACTTCAACAAAACTAACAGATTTTCGGGAAAGTTCGCCGATCTTTAGATCAAGAATCCACAAAGAAATTTAAAGAACTTTAGAAAAGTTCGGAGATCTACTGTGAAATTTAGTTCGTAGATCTTAAGAGCAGAAATACATTACTTTAGAAAACATTACAGAATTTGAAATAAATTTTAGGAACTTCAGAAAAGTTCAGAGGGTAGATCGTAAATCTACTCAAAAATTAGCAGATGTTTAAATAAATTTTCAGAATTTTACTGCGGTTCTTGGATTTTGAGAGACATTCACAGAACTTCAGGTATGTTCGCTGATCTTTAGAGATATTTGCACAGCTTGAGAAAAATTAGAAAAACTTCAGAATACTTCCTAAAACTTCCGGAAAGCTCAAAAATTTCTAGATAATCTTTTAATTCTTTAGAAAATTGTATAGATGTTCAGAGATATTTGCAGATATTCATTGAATCATGAAAATCTGCAGAAAAAATTGCGGAACTTTCGAGAAGTTTGTAGATTGTTAGAAATTTTGTGAACATCAGAGATAATTGTCGATCTTCAAGGATCTTAAATCTTCAGGGATTCAGAAACTTTGTAGATTCTTAGGAAAATTTGCAGAACTTCTGAAGAACACACAGAACTTCAAAGAAATCTGTAGAACTACCGAGAAATTTGCAGATCATCAGGAAAGATTGTTGATCTTTAAAGAAATTTTACCGGAGAACAGAAACAAAACTTCAGGGACGTCAAAAGGTTTGAAGACCTTGCAGAATTGCGTTGTTAACAGAAATTTTCAGAACTCAAGGAATCATGTAGATCTAGTGAGAACTTATCCCAGTCCTAAATAAAGCTAAATTAATTAATTAATTAACTTATCCCACTAGCTTGTCTAAAGTTGGTATCGACATCCTGGCAAAGTTTTGAAATCCATTTTCATCTTCATATCGCAGCTCTTGAAGGACAAGATGAGCCAGATCCCTGGCGGTGTTCCTCCTGAGCAACCATTTCCTACTCCACAAAGTTCACCTTCTCCTTCTCATTTTATTTTAAATAATAAAAGCAAATACGTCTGCCGAAACTAGAGCAATTTTCCGGTAATTCATGATGGAAGTATTTACTTTTGATTCCTGATACAGTTTTGTTTTGAAATCTAAATTGACAGTTCTTTCGACATGTGCAAGCAGTGTGAACACCAGCAAACAGGGAGGTTCGACAAAGTGTGTCGACAGTAAATTTGAGCAGATTTTTCGTTATGGCGGCGGTCAAAATCAGACCAAGAAATAGGATAGTCTAAACGGACCTTAAGAGATTGTAGACATGTGAAACCATGATTTATTCTGTCTTGATCTTCCAAACAGAGTTGGACTCAAACATATTATTAAAATGATATTTTGTTTTTGAAAGCATATTGTTATCAAATTTTGATATATCGTTTTATCGAATAGTATAGACAGGTTTCTTACTTGTATTTATATTCTTGAATTAAAAAAAATACTACACAAATACCAAAAAAGAATGTAATATTGATTGACGTAATGCATGCTACTGTATGAATAACTAATGTGATTGCAAAAACCAAATACAATATTACCACCGACGAACCGACATGACACTGGAGCATTTCGTTTGTCCACAATTCGATTTATCAAATGAACGATTTGATCTGTCCAACGGGCGATCAGATCTGTCAACCGTGGTGAGACGCAAACCAAGTCGATATAAATTTAACGTGTGTTCGTGTCATTGCTCATGATATGTCGCGATCGGATGAGTAGATGGCGAAAGTGTTTACCGTATTTTTAATATGGCGTCTTGGGCAAGATTTTGAAAGTAGCTTCTATGAGCTGTCACGTCGGTTCGTCGGTGATATTACACCCATGGATATAATTTCTTTTCGCAAATTATGTGTAGGATAAATGCACCAATAGTGGAGGTACTTTAGTGCAATGTATTCCTATGGTGGCTTATAGAGTCTCCCTAAGCCGCTGTAGAAGTACATTGTACTAACGTACCTCCACTATTGGTGCATTTACTAAACATAAATTGTACAAATTAATATTAAACAACCTATGTGCATCTGTTCTGCTGTAATATTCAATAACTTTTTTGCTGAGCCGACTTACAAGTTTGAAGAATCGAAAATAACATAAATCAATAAGTACATAAAAGGGATTCCAGATGGATAAATAGATAAAATAATAATGTGTATAATTTGTATGCACCTGGAATTTTTTTTATCCGACCTGGAAAAACCTGGAAAACTCAGGGAATTTGATTCCTTGGATTGAGTAAAGGGTGATACGGTCAAAATTTGGTCAAGGGAAAACGCGTGTAAATCGGTGAAATCGTTTATTTAAAAAATCAAATTAAATTTCTTTTTCAAGTTCAATTAGTATAAAATTCAGGAAAAATATTCAGTTAGGCTTCCGCTTTTCCAAATCCGAATTGCCGGGCCTTACGCTTGACCCCTGCCATCAGATTTTGTACAGCCACCTTGTCCACCTTCTTCGCCGCAGAAAGCCAGTTTGCCTTGAACTGCTGCTCGCCCTTAGCAGTTTTTTTGGTCTTCTTTAGGTTCCGCTTGACAATAGCCCAGTATTTCTCAATTGGGCGGAGCTCTGGCGTGTTGGGAGGGTTCTTGTCCTTGGGAACCACCTGCACGTTGTTGGCGGCGTACCACTCCATGGCCTTTTTACCGTAATGGCAAGATGCCAAATCCGGCCAAAACAGTACGGAACAACCGTGTTTCTTCAGGAAAGGCAGCAGACGTTTATTCAAACACTCTTTCACGTAAATTTCTTGGTTGACAGTCCCGGAAGCTATGAAAATGCTGCTTTTCAAGCCACAGGTACAGATGGCTTGCCAAACCAGATATTTCTTTGCGAACTTTGACAGTTTCATGTGCTTGAAAACATCTGCTACCTTTCCCCTTCCTTTTGCCGTATAAAACTCCTGTCCCGGAAGCTGCTTGTAGTCGGCTTTGACGTAGGTTTCGTCGTCCATTACCACGCAGTCAAACTTCGTCAGCATCGTCGTGTACAGCCTCCGGGATCGCGCTTTGGCCGTCGTATTTTGTTTATCATCGCGATTTGGAGTCACTACCTTCTTGTAAGTCGATAGTCCGGCTCGTTTTTTGGCTCGATGCACGGTTGTAGACGATACACCCAGCTTATTTGCGGCATCTCGGAGAGAGAGGTTAGGGTTTCGCTTGAAACTACCGGCAACTCTCTTTGTCGTCTCAGCGGCTTCCGGTTTTCGATTTCCCCCCGATCCAGACTTCCTGGCTGTCGACAAACGTTCCCCAAACACTTTAATTACATTTGTAACGGTTGATTTGGCAACTTTTAGCGATTTTGCCAACTTTGCGTGCGAGTAGCTCGGATTTTCGCGATGCGCGAGCAAAATTTTGATACGCTGCTCTTCTTGCTTGGACGGCATTTTGACAACTGAAGAGTGAATTCCAAAATCAAAATAGGAGCAACATTCTACACACACACACCTTCAAAATGAGGGGTGTTCTGGTTTTTTAAATGCAAAATTGAAAGAAATACGTCAAGTTGATATTGACCAAATTTTGACCGTATCACCCTGGCTGGCCAAAACCTCAAAAATTAAAGTTGATATTTTTTATTTCAATATTTTTTTTTTATTATTTTTACATGTTAAGAGTATCTTAAATTGAATGATTTGTGCAGTTCTGTTGATTACATATTTTTTATGGTTATTTTAGTGTTGCATCGTAATGTTTCTTGTTACTGTTTTGCTCAATTATAGCAAAAAATAATGTGTTTATCAACTTGGTTGCTTCAGAAGAAATGTTTTTCGGCTTATTTCACGTCAAATGGATGGTAAAAAAGAGTGTCTGCACTGTGTTTAGTGACAATTTCTAATAAAAAATTAGCAAAAATATACTTTTTTCCACATTTAGACTAAGCAAAACATATGACGGACACATCCGCCCACTATCATTTAGTAATCAAAAGATAGCTTGAAAAGTTAACTTTCAGATAGGCTTTAATGTGTTTTGCGATTTTTTACGAAAGATGTTGAAATTAGGAATAACAAGTAAGGTGTTCTTTGGAACATATCTTTATCTAAGTTATATAATCTGAGTTATGATTTTTTTTAAACAAGCAGGTTAGGGTGGCCCCTAGACAATTGGCATTCTTTAAATATCTTTTTATACGTTCATTTCTCGTGAAATTTTTATACTAGACACTTTAAGAACTTTTTATGACGCATATTTTTGCTAAGTTGTTATCTCTTTTATTTGAAAAGTTATGACTAGTTTTGTTGAAAAATGTTACTTTTTTTAAATTAAATTAAATGCTTTAAACAGAAAAAGCTCTTGCAGTTTTTTTTTTACCAAAAATGAAGAAACAACGATGTTAAATGTTTGAAAATCGGTTTGCTCCATTTTGAGATATTGACAATTGAAAATAACCATTTTTTCGAAGAAAATCGCCTTTAACTTTCTAATCAAAAAAGACAGTAACCTAGTTGCTTTAGCAAAATATATGCGTCATCAAAAGTTCGAAATGTAATCAGAACAATGTTTTTACGAGAAATTAACGCATGAAAAGATATTCAAAGCAAACCGATTTTAGTGGCCACCCTAAGCTGCTTGTTTAAAAAAATCATAACTCATGAACCATAAGAGATAAAAACGTTGTGTCTTGTACAAAGTTACTTTGAATTGAATGTTCTTCAACTGTTTAGAACACTGCTTTGGTCAAATAATAAAAAGTTTGTATTTTTAATTCACGAATTTTATTGACCACCCTAATTTTACGAACATAAAAAGATTGAACAAAAAATATGAAGCAACTTTCCCTGATATACCTAAAACTGACGGTTTGTGCGCAAATTTTTTGTCTTCCTAAATACGGCTTTGGGACCATTGTGCATTGGTTTTGGTTCTACTATACTCCTTTTTGTGACGTCTTGATTGTCAGGTTTTCCTCGTGCAGCTAAAAAACATCTATTTCAACTGTTTTTTGCCTATTCGCAACAATTTTGAGGTTTTGGTCAACTTTTGTTCTAAGGGGAACCACTGTGCAGAGGGGACTGAAACCGAAAATGATCCATTAGATTTACACGGCAATTGTGAAACCCAGGGTTACTTATGGTGCATTGGTCTGGTAACCAAAAACAAAAGAGAGTGTTGCTCAGAGAAAGTTAGAAAAACTCCAAAGGTAAGCAACTCTCTCAATAACAGGTGTAATGAGAAGTACACCATCGAAGGCATTGGATTCTTTGCTTTATATGCTACCATTGCATCAATTTGTACAATTAGAAGCCGAAAAGTGTGCTCTAAGGATTACAAGGTCAGTGAAACTCTTTGCAGGAGACCTTAGAGGACATCTTAGGATTCTAAAAACTGTTGTTGTCAACTCTCTAGTAAGGAACAACGAAGACTGGAAGGAGAAAAGATACAATTTCAATCGACTTTTTCAAGTATTTGTCCCTGGACGTAATTCATGGCAATTTGGTGGTCCCATTCTTCGTCCTGGATCGATTGTTTTTTATACAGATGGTTCAAGATTGAACAATCAAGTGAGAGCAGGAGTAACTGGCCCAGAGATAGAACGAATAAAGATTATTACAGGATGACGTCATCATCATAGATTTGATGGTTCAGGGAGCTTGTTTACATCTACTTAGAAAACTGATCCTATAATCTAGAAGGTGACCCAACACTAGAGTTGTCAGACGGTGATAGCTCAAACAGAAAGAATAAGAAGAAGACGTAGAACACTTTTAGTGCCATCAATACGTTTTTGTGCTACAGAAATGTTTAGGTCTTCCAGTCTGAACACAAAACCACAGCTAATTTTATAGTTTTTAGCTAATTTTATATAGTCCCATTTTTTGTAACACGACGTGATCAGTTATTTTTTGCCTAATTTTTTTTTACCAATGCTTTCTGTATACATTTCACTACATTAAAAAAAGTTATCCCCATCTCTTGACTATTTACCATTCCTGCATTTACACAAAGACGCTCCAACCCATTCAGAGGTTTAAAGTGCAATTTACTTTGGACCAAGGTGGCCAGCGAACCGGGAAAACCATGAAAACCGGGAATTGGAAAAGAAACCGCGAAAACCGGGAAAAAGTCGGGAATTAGACGGGAGAACCGGGAAAATCAATAGACCCTAACATATTCCAACAAAAATTGAAAATTAAATAATAGCTTGAGTTTAATCAAAGAAATATGTTCTTCGGCTCAAAAATGGTTTATTCGGCTGTTAATTATCTTAAACCTTTGAAATTTGTTGACCTTTCGTAAAATTCTCCTTAGAAATCCTCATAGCACCTTGGAATTCTGTGGTGAATTTTCGTGAAACTATCTTAAGAATTTATTTTTTTCAGCATTTTTCTTTATTTACGTCAGAACACGATTCTTTCAGCACTTTTCTCGGATCTAATCTAATCTAATCTAACACCAACACAGGCAGTTCTTCAAAGCATCCTGGAAAATGATATATATACCTACATCATTTTTCTTGTCTATTTGATATATGTTTCACATCGAAGATGCGTCATACATATCAAAACGGCCAGGCCTACTGTGCAGCATTTAAGGGGCAAGATGATTCAGAAAACATCGTACGTTCCGATTTTGGTAAATATATGATTGGTTGGTCGTTGGAAGCATCAAAGCTAGAAAGGTTAAGTGATGCTCCATTTTCTTCTGACGGTTGGGACATGAGCACTAACTCTTGTCCTAGCCTTTTATGACTTAGGGCTATAGCGCCATTACTCGCTATCTGAAAAGATAAGAGGGAAAGGAAAAGGAGAAGGACAAAGGGAAAAGGATTATCTTCAGCATTTTTCTCGGATCTTGCTCAAAATTGTCTTCTGAATCTTCTTCAGAAATCCTTGAAATTAATATCAGAAAACTTTTTTAAATTCTGTTTATATTTCTTTTTTTAACTTCTCCTTAAAATTAACCTGATGTTATCCTCACAAGCCGCATACTCTTCATAATCACATGGGAATTCTCCTTGAAGCTCAACTCCCTTGTAATTCTTCAAGTCTTCATCCTAGAGTTAATTTAGGATTCTTGTCAGAGCTCGGTTGATTTTTTTTTCAAGTTCTTCTCAGAATTTTGAATTTAATAAATTCTATTACTAATTCTTATTAGAACCCTGAACATTTGTCCAAGGTCACACAATTTTCCAGCGACTGTATTTTTCCAAATCTGGAATCTTGAAAATTTGAATTTTTTTTTGTCAGTTTCAGTTGTTGGTAAAAAAACAATCATGTTTTTTTGTTCTAAATCTAGGTTAGATTTCCATAAGTCTATCTAAAAATAAATGGATAATAAATGGCATAATCTAAGACTCTAAGCACATATCAAAGCCTCAGAATCATAGAAATTTAAATTTAAAACAAATTTAGCTATTGATTGGATATTTTTAAAACAATTTCTTAATATAATCTCTCTCTCTCTCTCAAATTCGGTATAATGAACCATTCAACCCGAAAGCGTTCGGCTATGTGACCTTAAAAAAAATCCATGACTCTGCTACTTTGTATATTCTGGCGCTTTACAATCATAAAAGAGGACTCGAATCGAAAATTGATTCTAAGTACCTCGAAAATAACGTGAATTGCAATCATTATTTTTCTGAATAATAAAAACCAGGATATTTTGAGAATTGAACCTATTAGATCTAATTTTTGGGTCTACTAAGCACAACCGGTCTTTTGCCTCTATTTTTCGAACGGATTTTTTCTCAAAATGGAATGTTCTCACTGCAGATGCCTTCCAATTTTGTTTAACTTTCCGTACGTATCGTAAGATTTGATAAAGAGTAACACATTGTTGAGATATTTTTAAACATCTAACACTGCTTCTTGAGCTCAAACTCGGCCTACGGATTCTAAACTCGGCCTAAAGCATTGAAACGCCATTGAAACGCCAATGAATTCACTTCGTCCTATCGGATGAAGATAAAAACTGATTCGGTCTAAGCGTTTCTTTTGTTTTTGGAAATAATGGGTGCAATCCTTCATACCACGCGTTCTAATTGACTAATTAACTAAAGTATCGTACCAGACGCATTTATGGTACCAGACGCCGAAATCATGGCTTTATTTGATGTTTTCTGCTCGATAGGCCCAAAATGGGCGATTAGGCCGAAATAGCTCTCTACCCTACCTCGAAAATAACGTAATATTGGTATCATTATTTTTTTTTACTAAATATTGAAACCGGGAATATTTTGAGATTTGAACCGGGAAAACCGGGAAAAAACCGGGAATTTTAAAATGAAAATTCACTTGGTGAATTTTGGAAAGATTCAAACCCAGTGTTTTGTATTTTTATCTGGGATTAAAGGGTGGAACGGTCAAAAATTAGTCAATCATGATTAAGTGCACACTGATTATGTTATTGTATAAATTATCAAATTTTATTTCTTTTTGAAGTTCAATGACTGCAAAATATAGGAAAATTATTTAATTGTGAACTGTCGGGCTTTACGTTTCACACGTACCACTGTTGTATCAACCTAATTTGATGCTGAACGTCGATTTGCTATGAACTGTTTGTCATTTCCAATTGTTTTCTGAGGTTTCTTGCGGTTCCGCTTAACGATTGCCCAATATTTTTCAATTGGGTGCAGCTCCTGCGAGTTTGAAGGGTTTTTGTCCTTGGCTACGACTTGCACGTTGTTGGCGGTATACCATTCCTGAGCCATTTCCCGTAGTGACAGGAAGTGAGGTCTGGTCAACACAGCACGGAACAACTGCACACTTAGAAATTCCTAATTTTACACGCGACGGAATCCATCTTTGACATAAACGTAAACACGTAAACAAACATGTCATGTAAAATTTAGTGCTCCGAGACTGAAAAGTTTGTTACTCGACGAAAAGTACGTTTGATTGAGCTGAATTTTGCGTCTATTATGGTTCAATTTTATGTCGAAATTGACGCTCGTATATGTCAGCCTCAGAACACCTAAATTTACATATTTTTTTCTAAGTGTGTGTGTTTCTTCAAAAAAGGCAACAATCGTTTTTGCAAACATTTCTTTTCATAAATATTTTCGTTGACAATGCCAGTTGTCACAAAAATGTCGCTTATCAGCCCACAGGTGCCTGTCAAACCCAGTATTTTTTCGGGAACTTTGACAAATTTTTCTGCTTAAACTTATCTTGAACCTTTTCTTTTTCGGTAGCCGTGTAAACTCTTGACCTGGGAGCTGCTTGAAATCCATATTGACGTATATTTCATCGTTCATTACAACGCAATCAAATTTCTGACGCGTCAAATCAAATTGATCAAATCTGCGTGGGAATAATTTGGATTTCGCTTATTCGCGAGCAAAATTTTGATACGCTGTTCCTTTTGCCTTGACGCCATTTTGACAACTTAATGCAAAATGGCAGATGAAATATACCGTACGCACAGACCTACAAAATGAGGGAAGTTCACGTTTTTTAATGCACGATTAAAAAAATCGTCAAATTTGAGCCGACCAATTTTTGACCGTTCCACCCTTTAAATTGTATGAGCTAGTCGAGATCAGTCATATTGTTCGGAAGTGACCCGAATCCTTCGTGAAGTGAAACTGATGGGAGCTGGCGATGATCATCGGGTGATACCTTGCACACTTAGAAATAACTAATTTTACACGGTACGGAATCCATCTCTGACATAAAGGATGAGACGTAAACACGTCATGTAAAATTAAGTGCTTCGAGACTGAAAATTTCGTTACTTGACGAAAAGTACGTTTGATTGAGCTGAATTTCGCGTCTGTTATGACTCAAATTTATGTCAAAATTGACGCTCGTATATGTCAGTCTCAGAGCACCTAAATTTGCATGAATTTTTTTAGGTGTGTTGGTTCGCCCCTTTCATATGAGCCAAGTATCTGAATGATATATTTTGTTTGTTTTCGAATTTGAAGTTGAAAACCAATTAAATTATTTTGAGGTCGTAATATAGAAATTATTACATGTTTAAAATCTTCAAACTTAAAAAAAAATCCTTAAAATATACAAGGAAACGCAGAACCTCAACATCAGTGTTTTCGTTCGAACCCAAATTTGTAAAAATGTGTTCACTTGCCAACCAAAACACTCTGAACATATCTCTTGATTTACAGAATTTTGGGTTTGAACATAAAAAAAACTGCTTTTGAATATTTTGGAAAATATTTAACGTCCCCATTCCTCGTGATTTTATAAACTAAGATAAACCAAAGCACTAAGGCGCCTTATTTGACGTTTGAACTAATAATACTACGATGCATAATGAAACCTGCGTAACTATTGCCCAGAAACTAAACCAACCAGCTGATGGCAGTAAAAAATCCCTGGTGATGGCTTTGCAGAGCAATTAAAATGTATCGTTTTTTATAGTCACTTACTACTGTTGCCCTTCCGCTCTGGTGCGAATATCACTCCAGGGAGGTGTCGACTTCCTAGTGCTGCGGTCGGTCGCCTGCCGGTTGCCGCCATCCGTTTTACTACGGTAGTAGTCAGCATGGACAAATTTGCGCTCCCCCTTTTTGTGGCGCACTCTTTCTGAATGAAGTCATAGAAGTAGTAACGTTTAATTACCCTCCTACGGTGCTGCTGTAGAGTCGATGATGGGTAGCTCTCTTCCAGTGCTGACCACGTGGTCTAACGTGGTGGCGCTAGGATGGGGTTGATGAAGGCCCCTCACAAATCAAGTTTTATGGAGCGCGAAATATGAATCTAGAGCAAAGTTGAACATAGTTTTACCGCGGAACTGAAGAAAGGCAGGTGACGCAATGCAGTTAGGTTTGATTTCCTTGGGATGATAACATTTCTCTACAGCTAAAAGAATTTTATCAATTCGCTATAAAGCCAGGTACGCCAATGGGCGGTACTTTCAACTTTTTCGGAATTCTAAAAAAAAAGACATTCCGACATGGATGCGCGGCGGCTCTACCGCAAGGTCATAAAACTTCCCCGCCTGACTCAAATTCCATAATTATCGCCCACAATGACCGTCGATCTTGGCCAGAAAAGGGTGATTCAAATCTGTTCGTTTCGGAAGTCAAGTCGGCACATCAAAGAAACAACCGATTAGAATAATAGCCTTTAACTTCAGTCATTTGTTTGTCTTTTTGCAACCGTATCCGATGGGTTGTTCGAAGGAAATTGTCCCTCGTACATCATTTTTTGATTAACGGTCCACGGACGGTGGAATCTTAATTAAAAGTTGAAGCAATATGCTTCTAAATCGTTGTACATCTTTCATATGCATGAAGAATCGATACATTTCCTTCCACGCTTTTAGAATAGACTGGTTTGTCTGGCAAAAAAATGTCCCATCTATTTCCCATGGCACAAATGCCAATCCGTGTTCGATCGTTCTTCCTTCTGTAGCAGTACATTTTCGAATATCAATTTTTCTCGGGAGGGTTCAACTTCTTTGCAGTGCAATGCAGTATAGCGATTGCAGCAACACCACCAGCAACAGAAGACGAAACCCCGAAAAAGACGTAGTGCACTCCGAGACATCGGAACAGTCGAAAAACCGACTCGGGTGTTACATCGCATTCCATTTCCGATGAACATTTGTGTGATTTGCATATCTGAATTATGTTTTCAATCTTCCCGCCGACGACGACGGTTGTCCCTCACACCCCGACCGCCGAGTCCGGTTTGATCGGTTCTGGAAGGAGCAGCAAGAAAGCGCTTTTCCCAGAATAAGCGGAAAAAGAGTTTCGTCGTCCGATTATAAGCGAATCATCGATTTCTGCGAGGGCAGCAGTGGGGACTTGTCGCATCCGAGTAGCTAGGGGCAAAATTCGCCGGAAATCTGCATCGACCAATCATTTCGTCATCATCTGGATGCTTGCCGCTGCTTTCCAAGCAGCCTGGAAGGTGAACACGGTGAAAGGTGCAGAACGATTCCGAGAGGAATTGTGCTAGTTCGAACACTGTGCATTTCGGGGTGTTTTCATATTTATCATTATAACTTCAATGACTTTTGGCACCTGCGCTTATACTATGCCTTAAACTATGGGTGCTTTTATTCTAACTAAGGTCATATGTTTCCATGCTAATTATATCTCAGCTGAAATTGGCTATCGGCTCGCAATTCAAACCTTGCTATCATATTGTGCAAACTAAATCTAAATTAATCATTCAAGATAACACAGGTAAAAATTTGCTGCTTATCAAGTGCTCTTTCAACGATTTTAGTTTAGCCTTAGTTTGAATAATTGTTGTACAAAGACCACGTTAGCCTTTGTTCAGCTTTTAAACATTTAAATCTGGTGATTTTAATCAGCCGAAAGCTTAACAGTTATGAAAAATTGTATGCTTTCTAATGCATTAAATAACAGTCTTTTCCAACCCTTGTTCAGCCTAGTTGTATTACAAAAAAAAATCATGGAAGACCACTTCATATCTTATATTTGTTATGGGCAGTGTTGGCAATATCATCAATCAAATGATATTTTTCTGCTCTCATACGCTCTCAATACCACGCGTGATATTGAAACAAAATATCATGCTTGATATTGATTTTACAAGCTCCTTCGATATTGCGAGACTATTCACAATGCGCAAAAATCAAGCAGAGAGTTAACTCGACACAAAAATGATTCCGTTGCACATCGTTATAAGCATGAGAAAGTATAATTTGCTATCTCTTTTTACTGTTCACCGATGGCAGACACGAAGCGACTGCTGCCAGCCGTTACGAAAGTTTCGGTTGCATTCGGGTGTAAAGCAAAAATCATGAAACTCAATCGTACCACAGTTTGTTGAGATTTGCAGCTGGAGAATTTTGTTAGCTTGATATTTTGAGCTGCAATATCACAGCCTTAAAAATCAACCACAGATGTTTGCTTTTTTATTTTTCTACGAAAATCGAGTGTGATCTTGGGCATTGATGAGATTTTATTTTTTGATATTTTCCCAACACTGGTTATGGGACTGCTTTACTTTGATGTTGACTAATTGAATTTGAATATTATATATTATGGTATTTTGTTTAGCCAAGTAAATCGTTTCCAATGCACAAATTACATAAACATTACCTGTAAAAAAAAGGTCAAAACTTTTACTAAAAGTTGATGTTTTACGTTTTTGGTCAATTTTAAAGTATTGTGTCCGATATAAGAAAAGTTGTCATTTTCGATAAGCTTTCAAAAAACACAAGTTTAAAAATCTTACCAGTTTTGTACTTGTTTTGCTATTGAAATTTTTAACAGATTTTGCATTTCTTGACAAAAGAATTATTTTCAGTGTGTTTTTTTTTTTCTTTTTCGTGTTTTGATTTAATGAAAAATATGTAACACGTCATTTTGGAAAACTAGGCAAGAGACAAAATGGCCGAATTCCAGTATAAACTTGGTTCAAGTTTTATGGAATTCTGAGCGGTAACATATGAATTTCGTTTTGTTTTTCACTATTTGTTGCTCAACTATTTTACTTTTATTTATTTAAAAAAAAATGCAGCTATATTTAAAAATACTGTTAAACACAAATATAATGAATGACGACGAATTACATGGCAGACATTTCCAACAAAAGTATACATTTAAGTTTTCAAAACTTAATTATTGATTTTAAACAAGAAACGAACTCCCTCAAAATTAACTGTAATGTCCAATCGAAGTTCTAACAGGTTTTTCACCAACTTGTTGACCCAATCCCTCCTTTGTAACGTATTTTTGGAACCACAGAAACCGAAAAAGCTCAATGTACGACACACTAAATTGAAGAAATATGAACCCTTATCTAACGCATTTGCTTAAATCTCCGTTCCCAGGTTAGAGCATGTAGTACTTAATGGATCGCCACTAAATCGAATTTTAAATGTACATAAAAATCCTACCCGAAAGGGTAAAAAAATCATCAACGTATTTTGTTTACCACACTAACAAACCATCATATTTATTTCTTTACAGGTAAGAATCGATACTTTATATCCAACTAGTTCATCATAGTAAGTAGAGAGGAGAGGAGCAGCCTTGACACCCCAAACTACATTGAAGTTTATTTCTTATATATTAGGTATAATGGGTCGGTTAACCGAACACCACATTCTTCTCCTTCTAGGATTTTTGATCTATTTTCCTAATGCAATTCAACCCGATTTTTTTTTAACGGTTTGATCAGATAGCAAAAGCCTAGTCTCTACAATACTTTTGCTATTTTATACAAATTAACGCAAACGCAGTTTATAATAAGTAATAATCAGTAATTCCATAGCAAAACGATATAGTGGTTGTCATCATTTCGTAAAAAATTGTAGTTTTGCTCGTTATCGCAAAATGTTAGACCCGTAGTTTTTTTTTTAGCAATAGGATGACCATTTCCATGTTAAAGTGGTCCAAAAAACTATTGAACCCAAGGGGCAATCAAGTCTGCACACAGTGCCGAAACACAGTACGGCACACTTACCGGTACGTAAGGCACACGTTGACAAGTATGACACTAATAATATTATAAAAAAAACGGCAGCACTGTTGAGTTTTGCCAATCGTACGCATTACTATGGTTACTGCTTTGTTTACTTCAGATACTGAAAAAAAATTGAAAATCATTCGATGGACAGTTGACTTCAGATCCCGCCCCTGGTGAACCATTGTCCTGACCGAATCATCTCGGAGTTTTCCGCAGGAGATTATCTAACGTTACCTATAACGCTGCCGTTTATATTGCAGAGAAAATACAGCATAATATTGGAGCAACATGATTCCTATTGAGTTCGCTACGTGCTGGATAGATTGTACTGTACCACGAATAAATTCGAGTTCTTCCTCGTCGGCTCTTCTAGTCCAGCATCACAAATGCTTCCAAGTAGGACATCACAGTATGCACGCCAAATACGTCACGTTTCCCTTCGTTTCTTCATTGTGCGCTGTACGAAATTGCAGAATTCACTTTCAAGTTCCATAAAGTTCGAAGAAAGTTCTGATAGAACATTAAAGTTGCATAAAGTTCAAATAAAGTTCCGATAGAACTTTCAAGTTCCATAAAGTTTAAATAAAGTTCTAACAGAACTTTCAAGTTCCATTTAGTTCCGACAAAACTGTCAAGTTCCATAATGTTCGAATAAAGTTCAAATAAAATATCGAGAGAACCTTCAAGTTCCATAAAGTTCTGACAGAACTTTCAAGTTCCATAAAGTTCGAATAAAGTTCCGATAGAACTTTCAAGTTTCATAAAGTTCCGATAGAACTTTCAAGTTTCATAAAGTTCCGATAGAACTTTCAAGTTTCATAAAGTTCAAATAAAGTTCCGAGAGAACCTCCAAATTCCATAATGTTCGAATAAAGTTCTGACAGTACTTTCAAGTTCCATAAAGTTTTAATAAAGTTCTGACAGAACTTTCAAGTTCCATAAAGTTCAAATAAAGTTCCAATAGAACTTTCAAGTTCCAATAAAGTTCTGGCAGGAGTTTCAAGTTCCATAAAGTTCGAATAAAGTTCTGACAGAACTTTCAAGTTCCATAAAGTTCAAATAAAGTTTCGATAGAACTTTCAAGTTACATAAAGTTAAAATAAAGTTCTGACAGAACTTTCAAGTTCCATAAAGTTCCGACAAAACTGTGAAGTTCCATAAAGTTCGAATGAAGTTCAAATAAAATATCGAGAGAACCTTCAAGTTCCATAAAGTTCTGACAGAGCTTTCAAGTTCCATAAAGTTCGAATAAAGTTCCGATAGAACTTTCAAGTTTCATAAAGTTCAAATAAAGTTCCGAGAGAACCTCCAAGTTCCATAATGTTCGAATAAAGTTCTGACAGTACTTTCAAGTTCCATAAAGTTCGAATAAAGTTCTAACAGAACTTTCAAGTTCCATAAAGTTCAAATAAAATTCCGATAGAACTTTCAAGTTCCAATAAAGTTCTGACAGAACTTTCAAGTTCCATAAAGTTCAAATAAAGTTCCAACAAAACTGTCAAGTTCCATAAAGTTCGAATAAAGTTCCGAGAGAACCTTCAAGTGCCATAAAGTTCGAATAAAGTTCTGACAGTACTTTCAAGTTCCATAAAGTTCCGACAAAACTGTCAAGTTCCACAAAGTTCGAATAAAGTTCAAATAAAATATCGAGAGAACCTTCGAATAAGCTCCGACAGAACCTCCAAGTTCCATAAAGTTCGAATAAAGTTCTAGCAGAACTTGCAAGCTCCATAAAGTGCGAATAAAGTCCCGACAGAACCTCCAAGTTTCATAAAGTTCGAATAAAGTTCTGACAGAACATAAAAGTTGCATAAAGTTCGAATAAAGTTCCGATAGAACTTTCAAGTTTCATAAAGTTCAAATAAAGTTCCGAGAGAACCTCCAAATTCCATAATGTTCGAATAAAGTTCGAATAAAGTTCTGACAGAACTTTCAAGTTCCATAAAGTTCCGATAGAACTTTCAAGTTCCAATAAAGTTCTGACAGAAGTTTCAAGTTCCATGAAGTTCAAATAAAGTTCCAACAAAACTGTCAATTTCCATAAAGTTCGAATAAAGTTCCGAGAGAACCTTCAAGTTCCATAAAGTTCGAATAAAGTTCTGACAGTACTTTCAAGTTCCATAAAGTTCCGACAAAACTGCCAAGTTCCATAAAGTTCGAATAAAGTTCAAATAAAATATCGAGAGAACCTTCGAATAAGCTCCGACAGAACCTCCAAGTTCCATAAAGTTCGAATAAAGTTCTAGCAGAACTTGCAAGTTCCATAAAGTTCGAATAAAGTCCCGACAGAACCTCCAAGTTCCATAATGTTCGAATAATGTTCTGACAGTACTTTCAAGTTCCATAAAGTTCGAATAAAGTTCTGACATAACTTTCAAGTTCCATAAAGTTCAAATAAAATTCCGATAGAACTTTCAAGTTCCAATAAAGTTCTGACAGAACTTTCAAGTTCCATAAAGTTCAAATAAAGTTCCAACAAAACTGTCAAGTTCCATAAAGTTCCAATAAAGTTCCGAGAGAACTTTCAAGTGCCATAAAGTTCGAATAAAGTTCTGACAGAACTTTCAAGTTCCATAAAGTTCGAATAAAGTTCAAATAAAATATCGAGAGAACCTTCAAGTTCCATAAAGTTCTGACAGAACTTTCAAGTTCCATAAAGTTCGAATAAAGTTCCGATAGAACTTCAAATAAAGTTCCGAGAGAACCTCCAAGTTCCATAATGTTCGAATAAAGTTCTGAGTGTACTTTCAAGTTCTATAAAGTTCGAATAAAGTTCTGACAGAACTTTCAAGTTCCATGAATGGAGGCGAACCAGCCCAAGGCTGAAAGCCTCCCTAATAAAGATAAATAATAATAATAATAATAATTTCCATAAAGTTCAAATAAAGTTCCGATAGAACTGTCAAGTTTTATAAATTTCGAATAAAGTTCAAATAAAATTCCGAGAGAACCTTCAAGTTCCATAAAGTTCTGACAGAACTTTCAAGTTCCATCAAGTTCAAATAAAGTTTCGACAAAACTGTCAAGTTTTATATAGTTCAAATAAAGTTCAAATACAATTCCGAGAGAACCATCAAGTGCCATAAAGTTCTGACAGAACTTTCAAGTTCCATCAAGTTCAAATGAAGTTCCGACAAAACTGTCCTGTTCCATAAAGTTTCGATAGAACTTTCAAGTTTCATAAAGTTCAAATAATGTTCCGAGAGAACCTACAAGTTCCATAATGTTCGAATAAAGTTCAGACAGTACTTTCAAGTTCCATAAAGTTCAAATTAAATTCCGACAAGCTCAAGCTCCATAAAGTTTAAAAAAAAAAGTTCCGACAGAACTTTCTTCCCAATCAACCCAAAGTTCCGCATGCAACGATAAAACACAACTTTCTGGTTACTTTTGAAGCTATAGAAAGCACACTAGTAACTTCAGGCTTCAAAAAGTTCCGATACATGCTCTTAGCAACTTGAAGCTCAAAAAAAGATCTAAAAAGCATCCCTATGCACTTCTTAGGAACTTCTGGCAAAGCTGAAAACATGGCCACATCTAAGTTCCAAACAAGTTCCCAGTGGAACTTCTTAGCAATTTTAAAGTATTTTAAAAGTTTCCTGCGGAACTTCTTAGCAACTTGAAAGTTTCCAACAAGGTCGGTCAGAGCCCACATGAAGCAATCCGCACAAGTCTTTATTAATAACAAAATTTAATGTACGTAAATATGAAATGATCAGTGGCTCAAACAAATCATAATTCTTATATTTATGCAGTGCATCAATATTCTATCCAAACATAAATAAAATTAAAGAGCAGAACCAACCACTGCGTCACAAAGTGTGTTGGAATACCATGCGGGCAAACACCAATTTAAAATTCATCAAGGTGTTGTGTTTCGTATTCAAGTCAGTCAGCTGGTACTGAAAACTCCAACAGTAGGCGGGACTACAGCTCACTTTAATATATCAGGCATAACATTTGAAAACGGCACAAAAACATTTGTAAACAAACTTTCTAAGGCCCTTTACACGCGAACCAAAGTACGCCCACGCAAACCAATATCACTTTCGGAAAGGTGATAGTTGCTTCTATCCGATGATGTTGTTGGTTTGCGTGGGCGTACTTTGGTTCGTTTGTAAAGGGTCTTAGAAAGTTTGTTTACAAATGCTTTTGTGCCGTTTTCAAATGTTATGCCTGATATCTCAGATGGTGTAGCGGTTCTCTTTAATAAAGGGCGAACACTAAATTATTGCGACACATTCAACAGGGCATAACTTTTTTACCATTGGGTAAAAATCAACCAAATTTTGCACACTTTCTCATTGATGTGTATTGTGTACATGCTGTCAAACTCGAAGTCGTGTTTTTCGATTCAACGAAAATGGAGGTGAACCAACGCGAGTTGAGAGAACAAATTCTTTCCAAACACCTGGAATTTCCTGACCTGTCGCACCGGCAGTTGGGAAAAATGTTGAACATTCACCATTCAACCGTCTCCAGAGTGTTGAAGCGGTTCCAGGAGCGGTTGACGTTGACCAACGGCAAAGGAACTTGAAGAAAACCGGGACCGGAGAACAAAAAGACGGAGGGAAAGGTGAAGCGGATGATTAAAGCAAATCCCAACGTCTCAAGCCGTGATTTGGCTAAAAAGATCGGCATGTCGCAGAGCTACGTCCAGAATGCAAAGAAGAGAGCTGGACGTAGCTCCGGCGATGAGCGGCAACAATCGACGGCTAAAACTCGGGCACGGAAGCTCTACGAGAAGATGCTGACAAAATATGGCTGCTGTGTGATGGACGACGAAACGTATATAAAAGCCAATTTTAAGCAAATTCCGGGGTTGGAGTTTTTCACCGGCAAGAGCAAGTTCGATGTGGACGACAAATTTAAGAAGAAGAAAATGTCGAAGTTCGCCTCCAAATATCTCATTTGGCAGGCCATCTGCTCTTGCGGACTCAGGAGTGAGCCTTTCGTGACAAAGGGCACAGTAAATGGCGAGATCTACAAATCTGAGTGCCTCGAGAAGCGCCTTTTGCCGTTCTTGCAGCAGCACGACGAAGCTCCGCTATTTTGGCCAGATTTGGCATCATGCCACTATTGTAAAAGTGTGCTAGAGTGGTACGAGGCCAATTCTGTCCATTTTGTTCCAAAGGACATGAATCCGCCAAACTGCCCGGAGCTGCGCCCGGTGGAGCAGTACTGGGCAATAATGAAGCGGGAACTTCGGAAGAGCAAGAAGACAGTCAAAGACGAGAAGGACATGTTAAGAAAATGGAAAAAAAAACTGAGAAACTGGTACCGGATGACACTGTAAAGACTTTGATGGAGGGCATCAAGCGAAAATGCGTTCAATTTTACACTCAAGGCTCCATCGATTAACTTTTCTTTTGATTTTTGAAGTAAATATATGAATAAAACTACCCTAAAATTTTGGTTTGATTCTAAACATTATAAGAAAATTGGCATGACATTTTCGGTGTCGCAATAATTTCGTGTTCGCCCTTTATATCTCAGATGGCGTAGTGCTCATGCAGAAGGACTGGGTTTAATTCTTCAATCAGCTCTCCTCCACTACTACTACTAATGCTGATAAATCAATACACGTGTATACCTGCCTTTAGAAATAACTTTCATAAAGACTTTAGAAAACTTTCATTAAAGTGCGAGCTAGTTATAAAATTGGTCTAAATTTGTCTAAAAGTTCCGTTCAAGTTACGCCAGAAGCTGCTTAGAATGCTTTTTAAATAAGGTACTGGAACATTCAAGTTCTTATAACGACTTAAAAATGAGGCTGCTTAGAATTCTATAGACCACCCTCAACCAAGCTGCTTAAGCCACAAATAGCCTTTTATCATAACTTTGGCTTCACGTTCCCTGTGCAACTCTTTTCGGTTGATTAGCTTCAGGACAGACGCATTGCCTTTGCCAAGGATTACAATCGCCAAAGTTCGGAAGAATGTTATCATGTCATTCGGAAACAAAATGCATTGACTCAATTGAGTTTGTAGTTCAGCATCAAATAAAATAAAATAATTGAAGTTTCGACTATGCAGTCTGGAGAGTCCAAAACCGTAGCTTAAATGCTTCGGCAGTTTTTGGCAGCCTTTCTTGGGGAAAATTAATTCTACCGTAACTAAATTTCCCCTGAGGAAAGCTACCAAAAACAGCCGAAACGATGAGCAGTTAAAAAAAACTGCGGTTTTAACTCGCCAGACTGCATAGCCGGAACTCCAATTATTCAAATACACACAGTCGGAAAACTAACACATTAAATAATTTTTTTCTGAGTATTTTCCAACGAGAAACCTATGCAAACATTAACAAAAGCCCAAATGTCATTATAAATTCAGGGTTGCCAAACGCCTTGATTGACAGATTTCGGCTCATTTGGCACAGCTTTCGGCACACCTAAATCATTCGGCACAAATTAAGAGTTGAATACCCCTTTGAATGAACCACTGGGCTGATTTCAATGATTAAAATATCAAATGAAACTTTTTTGGAAAAATATAATGATACCTAAAAAAATGATTTTTTCAGGATTCTGCTTGCACATATTCAGTAGCTTCTGATGAGTTTGTTTACACAGTTTGTGCACACTCTTTATGTACGTTTTAACCGATTGTATGGCTGAAACTATTCAAAGTATTTAACTAAACAGTCCACCAGTCGATAGCATTACTATAAAAGTATTTAACTATAAATGCCCAGTTCAAAAAAAATCATGTGATTTTACAAAAAAATGAGCTTATCATATGCCCTCGTACTACAGTGTATCCCTTATCTAGCATTCGCTTTCTCACACCGTCAATAAAAAAATGAATAACAAATATTTTCGTACGTCATGTAATCTCTATCCACACGAAACCACGGGAGATAGTTGTTTTTTACCCGCTCACATTTTTGACCACCATCAAAAACCGGGCCACCGAGGATGATAGAGTGAACTTCCTTTTTTTTGTCGCGTCCAGCGATATCCTTCAACTCCCAAAAAAAAAAGACTTTATTGCTACACATAAAGCTGTGATAATATTTTTTTAAATTATTTGATTTACCTTACTTCTCTACTCTCTCTCCCCATCTCTCTTGCCAAACTGACCAAAACGCCGAAAAATTGTGCGATAAATTGTACCACTTTTTCGGCTCGCACACGTGTTCGGTAAATTTGTTGCGCTTTTTTTTTTGTTACTCGTAATAATAGACAACATCAAAAACAGGAGCAACACCGCGGGAATCAACTTTATTTCGTGTACGTACAC
This sequence comes from Ochlerotatus camptorhynchus, assembly GCF_037179485.1. NCBI lineage: Eukaryota > Metazoa > Arthropoda > Insecta > Diptera > Culicidae > Ochlerotatus > Ochlerotatus camptorhynchus. Next base: position 464,374 of record NW_027040904.1, read on the forward strand.
CTATATGTCTATACTGATATGCTCGAAAACCCAAGCGATGATCATTTATAGCAACCCGGCAGCGAATTGGGAGTTTTTTTTTTGTTCACCAGGATAATTCTTCGGGATGTTCAACCACGTCCCAACAAATCAAGGGAAAAATTTGCGCCCTTGGTGGAGGAGTGGTCAAACCACTATAAACCATTATACTTTAATGGTTGTCGTATTGTTTTTATCTCTACGCCACGAGCCGGGGTTCCGCGATAAGACCCACTGGAACCATATAACACATCCCGCGCTGCCCCACCGCAGTGTAGTTGGATTGTTGGCTCCTGATTTTTTGGGGGATTTGTTTTTCCGTTCTGATTTTCAGATCCTCGCCCGTTGTCATCGTTTTTGCTGTTCCTTGCTCTTTGGCGTGGTCGTTGAGCGAAGACAGGAGCGAAGCGAGGATCTCAAAACGAAAATTAGAAGATTCGAAATAATGATTAAGGAACTAGCCAGGTGGGTGATCCGAAATTTCTAATGAAGCGAGAAAAGTAAATGTTAGTGTGTAAGATGAGAATAAAGCAAATTTTTGTTAACATTAGATTGTACTCTCTACACCCCTGATCGAGTTCGTCGGCTAGCAAACCATACGCTCATACCCGTTAGGGGTAGTGGTTCAGCTTTTTGTCAAGTGTATGTATCTCGCGTGCAAAACGGACACTTATCACAGGCGAAATCTCGGCATCAGAAATTATAACTATCCGTGGAACGCCGCGGTGCGCTATCGCACAGCAAATCCACCCCACTGCTGCCTGTGGCGGCAGGACACCCCACCGGAACCCCCCACCAAAGCCATCAGAGGGCGCGTGAAAATGGATGTCATGTTCCAACATATCCCTTGTTCCCCCTCGCCATCCGCGTGCTCCCGATTTTCCCGCGCTTTTTCACGCGCTCTACGGTGCCCTACGATGAGCGGAAGATAAGGTTGATGAACGTTTCGGGTTGTAACTCGCCCTCCCGAGCGCAGACTTCACACAGCCTGACAGGGAAGATAATTCTAACCGCTGCTGCTGCGACTGCGGTGAGATTTATTCTGTTGAATAATACAGTGTACATCCTGATGTCCTATCTGCTGCTAGTCCAAGAAACAAATCCCCCAACTGGTGACAGTACATCCCCAAACTTGTGTGTGTTTGTGTGCATGTGAAGTGAAATACCCATTCATCGGTTTCGCCAACTACCCGGTAACGACCGGTGGAGCCCAATTTGCATCTGCTTATGTTTTCCTATCTCCTGTCGTCGTCGTCGTCCGGTGGAACTCAAAAGCCGCCGATGCCGCCCAATGGTAACAGGGAATGCGAATGCGAATGCTCGAAACTCAAAGATCACGCAGAAGCGCGAGGCACTCTTCCAAATCGAAGCGCACCTCTCCAGAGGACCTCCATTGAAATGACAATTATGAATTGGAAACAAATTCTTCCCCTGACCCACTATCCCGCCACCAGCCCAGCCGAGGGAAGGTTAACTGCAGTCGAGTTGTTGTTAGTCGCCGGTTCGTCTTCCAGAACCGGGCGCACATGCTGCCGGCCGGTCGCATCGATGCTCGTTGCAATTCAATACCTACCTATACCAACCGCCCATGCGAGAGGAAACAAACATAAATAATAATCTTAATCTGAGGAGGAAAATCGACAAACCTATCGGCCGGGGAATATCTTGTACTTTTTCACTTCAACAGACAGGTTGCGCCTGGTGGGGTTGAATGGGCTTGGCGAGAATAGGGGGACCGGGAAGTGCTCCCGCTGTCAGTGCACAGTGGTCCAGAATGGGAATTTAGGGAGGAAAGTCTTAAAACGGCGTATTTACTGAGCTTCGAGTTGCAGTGTTTTGGGGAAATGTTTAAACTTAAAATTTCGTTTCGTTGGTATTTTTGATATCGTCACAACGCACAGTGGTCCAGAATGCAGATTTAGCTTGAAGGGTATGTTTTGAGTTTGAAATTTAAATTTTCAACTAAAAGTCTCTTTTACAAAGTTGTTCCTTATAGTTAAGCCCTTATTTTTATGACAACGAATTCTAGGGTGGTTCTTATTATCATTGAAATCAAAAATTTAACTTGTTTGTGTGAACGAATTAATGTATACATTCTTGGGAAAAGTTAGATCTGAGCTAATTTCAAGCAACTTTAATTGAAAAACTTTTTTGTATCTCTTAAATTGATCGATTTAGAGCTATTTACTTGAATTGAGTAAGGGTGTCTCTATAAAAAAAAACAGTTGTTTTGGTCTAGTTTTCTTATTTAAAATTTCTCAGCAAAGGTGTCTTGAAATAACTTTTAGATCTTTAGAAGGCGCAAATTTTTGCTGCATATTGTTCGCCGATCAAGAGTTATTAACTTTTTTCTACTAAAAAAATGCCCTTTTCAAATGTTAATATCTCTGGTTGGGGCAAAACAAGTTTTTTTACTGCATTTGAAAGTGCCTATGTTATTCTCAAGATTATGAAAAAAATTAGACGTATTTTATGTTTTTAAACACGTATAAAATCAATTTAAATTTATTCATTTTTTACTATAATTGGTATTTCTTTTTTATTATAAGAGATACTGATACCCACTTGCCACATAAAACATTCATCTTTAAGAGCTTTAAAAGTCGCGGTAAATTGATTTTCATGAGAAATTTGAAATAAAAAAATTGGGGCAAAAAAACTATTTTTTTCCAGGAACAGTCAACTCCGAAAAATTACTCTAAAATGAGAACGTTAAGAGATAAAAAAAAATTATCTGCGACAAAGTTGCTTGAAATCACCTTATATACAACTTTTTGTGTTGTTTACATGTTTTTATTTTGTAAAATAAAAAGTTAGTTTTAAAAATCCCCTAATTTGAGGACCACCCTGACGTTTTCAAACACCAAAAGAAGGGAATTTAAAAGCACAAAAACTTCTCCGAGGACACTAACTGTCCAAATATTAGAACAAATCTCGATAGAGCTGGAATTAGGGCGTAACAGCTTTTGTAAACAGTGACTTCTCTTGATGACTTCTCGGACGCCATGACTCTCCCTGGCAAATCGACGTCACTATCCAGTAGAGGAAGACTTCTCCTACCCGATGGATATAATGGTTTGTGTAGGCGTGCCTTGAATTCCGAGTAATCAACAAGATAAGTCATTGTGTACAAAGGCTATTACGCCCTAATACCAGCTCTATCTAGAAATGTTCCAGCACATTTTTATTAAATTTGTCATATGAGTGGTCCTATGAAAACCATATTTTGCCAATAACTTTTTTATTTCAAATTCTTTTAGAGACTTTTAAAGCTCTTAAGACGAATGTTATTGCCTGTATCTCTTCTAATAAAAAAGATACACCCAATTATAGTAAAAAATATGAATAAATTCAAATCGATTTTATACGAGTTTAGAAAATAACATACCTCAATTTTTTCATATTATTGAGAATAACATACGCCCTTGCAAAGCCGTAAAAAACATTTTTTCCCCAACCAGAGATATCAACATTTGAAAAGGGCATATTTTAAGTAGAAAAACTTCAATAACTCTTGATCGGCGAAAGATATCGATAAGCTCTGTGAAGCACAAATTTGCACCTTCAAAAGATCTAAAATTGATTTGAAGACGTCTTTGCTGATAAATTTTAAATAAAAAAAAACTAGAGCAAAACAACTGTTTTTTTAGAGGCACCCTAACTCAATTCAAGAAAATAGCTCTAAATTGATTGGAAAAACCTTGATGTAGTTTAATTAGGCTACCAGGTCCCAGGGCTGATCTGGATCTTTACCACATTGGAAAGATGCACACTAGTGTTTGCCAGATCAGTGTTGATGCTTACCAAAAGTGCATTTGAACCCGCTTATAAAAGCATATTAACAGATTAATCAACACCGTACATTGTTTATTGCTCTGTTCTAATAATAAATTATTAAGCACAGCATTTGATATTTTAGTAGGAATGCTGAATTTAGTCACAGTAGTCACAGTAGAAATCATCGGTTTTTTAATAAATCTCGATGAACATTTCAAATGGTCCTATCTGCTTTAATCGATTCTCTTCATCGACTTTCTCTTTCGTCAATAACTCAGTTGCAAAACCTTTCCCTGTTGTATTTGACGTTTTGGACGCTAGATAAGAACCCCCTTTATCAAACGATATGGTAGAATTAGCGTGAAATCTGTTTGCATAGCAGTGGTTATGAAAAGAGAAAGTCGATGAAGAGAATCGATCAAAGCAGATAGGACCATTTGAAATGTTCATCGAGAAATCCTTTATTGAATTGGATTTATTTCTATGGGCATGCACTAGACTGATGCAAAATTTGAAATTTTCGCTCCACAGTGCTCAGACGGTTCCTATTAGGATCTTGATTAGCCTCCAGAAATTTGAACTCATTTGGTACAAAACTGACTTGGCACAGACCATTTGAAGTTTGTATGGAAGTTACTATGGGAATACCAAATTTATTGTTCATAATCATTGTCCATCTAAAAATTCACTATATCGCTTTGCTTTAAAAATGATAGCTGTACTCGTCGGAGATTTTATCAGCTACAACTTTGATAAAGACCACTTTTCGATCAAATGTAGGGAACAAAAGTTATTAATTATTCAAACCACATATATGTCTTATGATCATGCTCAATCAACTGATCAGCGGGCAACATTGGTGTTTCTGGTGCGAAAAATAGATCACACAAATCATGGCTACTATGTCACACTGCACAAAACAGTGTTGCCAACAAAACAGCTGGTTGATCATGCCATAAGATTATCAATCTCTTAAACAATTAATAACTATTTAATTTGGCGTTTGGCTGAACAACAATCTTCCACACAAATGTAGCTGAGAAAAATTACCATAAGAATAGCTATAGAACACTGTAACAGTACAATGTGGAAAAGGTCTAGAAGACAATGAACAACAAGTTTGGATTTTCCATGGTAATTTCCATATAGATTTCAAATGGTTGGTGCCAAGTCAGTGTCTTACCAGATGAGTTCCAATTTTGGGAAGCTAAGCGGGACCCGATTTGGAACCGGTTGAGCACTGTGGAGCGAGAAATTTCAAATTTTGCATCAGTCTAGTATGGACGTTTGGAAAGTATCATCACAAAGATTCTGCACTCGGTCTACAGTTTGTGGGCGGGAAGCACAAGACCTTCAAGAAAACTAATAACACGAAGTCTGGAAATGGCCATGTTTCATTCAAAACGTCAAGTATTTCAAGAATATCGGGTTAATTGTATTTAATCGAAGACAACATATCAAGAAGACTAGCAATTCTACCATTTTCTCATACCACCGCTATGAGACCGGCACAATCGCGGTAAATGCTTCGAACGAATTGGATAGCAAAGATTACAACCTAAGAAGAATAGTTTGTGTATTTGCTCATTTCTCTATGCGTTACTTCCACCTTCACTAGAGCGCAGCGCTACTGTATCTGTCGCTTGGATTCTGGCAGAGTTGCCGGTCTTCTTGATTTGTTGTCTTCGATTTAATCGTATTTTTGTGTAGTAGGATATTCAATTGAACCGCTCCGAGCTATTATGATGCTGCATAATCTTTTAAGCATTTTTCCTAATTTTTGGGATACAAGGGTTTATTTTTTTTTTTTTATTCGGTGTTTAGAATCCAGGCGAGCCCGCTCAGAGAAGTATCGTCAGTTTTAAATAACTTAAATTTGATTCAAAGCAAAGCAAAACTCTCAGTAATGAATTGATGTATAATTAAATAACTCATTCAAATTTCAAATTATTTCCAGCTTACACATTCCATATCGTTTTGCAGCATCGTGGCCAACTAAATAAAAAAAAAACATCCAACCACCTACCTCAATCTAATCATTATCACTTCCCATGGCGATCATGTAGCCTGCATGTGGCGAGTCAGCCATTACCCCTCCTTTACTATCGGCCTTGGATTGACTTGCGCTCTTACTGCCCCACCCTGCGCTGCAAAATGAAAATGAAAATGAAACCGGTCAAATTAAGAGATACAAAAAAGTTTTTCAATTAAACTTGCTTGAGATTAGCTCAACTATAGCTTTGCCTAAGAATGTGTACATTAATTACTTCACACAAAAAAGTTATTTTTTTGATTTCAATGATAATAAGAATTCATTGTCATACAAATAAGGGCCTAACTATAAGGAACAACTTTGTAGAATGCACTTTTCGACTAAAACTTCAATTTCAGGCTTAACACTGGTGAAAGTGGATCGGTTCAGTATGACTCACTACATCGATTTTTTACAAAATAACGCAACGCTCAATCGAAAAAACTCTTCCGTGCAAAATTAAAGAACTAAATATTCTATCCCTAGCAATTTTTACAAGGTTGATTTATTGTTTAAATTTTCTGAAACCCATTTTCTAAATTCAATTTTAGGACCACTCGGAAAAAAATCCGTTCCCGAAAACGGGAACGGACCGTGAACTAAAAATCACGGCCAGCTATCCAGAACAAAATTTTCTCAAATATACACCGTGAACTATGGTTCACGGCTGTGGTTCACGAATATGGGAACTCTTTTTTTCCCGTGCACAATCATAGTGGTCATGAACTTTGCTCATCAATTACACAAGTTTTTAGTATGAAAGGTCATATTTGAATTCCGTAGATCGTTCCAAAATATGATTAGAAAAATTTCCTCTGAAGACAATATACCTGTTAAATGCATTATTTCAATACAAACCATTTTTTTTTTGTAACGAAACCAAGCATGAGATTTCGCTTTCCTAAGCAATCAACAGGTTTTTGCATGTATCTGTGCGTATGCAGTCTCCAGGTGGAAGAACAATGTGAACGCTCGCACAAAACAGAGGAGTGAAAAAAAGCCACACGACGGGGTGATCCATGAATGAATTAGCAAGAAAAACCAACAGCACCGAGAGCATGATCAAGCTCGCGCGTGACGTTTTTCGTTCGCAATAAGTGATGAATATTGTAAGATATCTTTTGGTATTTCAATTCGAAAGATTCAGTGTTCACTCGGCTGTCGACAGAAGCAGACCACTCTCAATGTGTGTCACGCGATCGTCTGTTTACTCGGCAGCAATCATTGTGTGGTCCTTCTCATTGTTCTTCATCAGCAGTTCTTTCGAGTCATCGACTTTGGAAAGCAACCGTTTCGTGATGAATGTGTGAGTGCAGACCCCGTTTTGCGTCCATTGCTGCAATGGAAGCGCTCTGACCCCCGTTGGGGAATCTGCCACACAATGAAACCACGGAAAGCGGCTCCCGTTCAGTTGAAGGAGGCTTATTGGACAGCGGAAGATAAAATGTTTATTGTGTTGTACCTTTTGACTATAGTTTAAGATGTATTGTATAGTGAACAAGTATCCCCGGTTCTGTAAATTTAATTCGGTTGAGCCTTATAAAATAAATTAATGAACAAAAAAGTCGAAAGATTCTGCGAAAATTATCGATATTTGAAGACGGATGTAATAATTATTCGGCAATATCATCGACGTTCTCGCAAGAATGCCTTGATGAAAGCGCTTGAAAATAAATAGTAAAAATAGTGCTAAATTGATAGTATTTCTAAATCATGTTGAATACGCGTGTATTTGAGAAATAATTAAAAAAAATCAAGTGTGTGTATGGGATATTTTAAAAGACAATTATATAAATTGAACTGTTTTAGAAATCACCCATCTTTGCCAATTGATAAAGGAAATATGTTTTAAACCAAATTGATACTCATTTTTCACAAGTATTTGAGGATATTCTGCGAAAATGTCAGCACTTTTGATGAAGGTTTTCTGATATATCTTGGCATTTTTAAAGATAATTGGAAAAAAAATCAACTATATCCTCAAGATCCGCCATCTTGGATTCACCAATGTGAAATTTAAACGACACCTTTAAATTAAAATTGTCATTTCAATAGTGGAATTATCAAAACTATACAACAATGTTACACTTAAGATGATCGACTTTTTCATGAAAGACCCGACATCTTGAAACCACTATTTTGAAAGAATCGAAATGGCAGGACTTCCCTGAATTTCATTAGGACTTCCCTGTCCTTCGGCAGGCCTTCCCTGATCTTGGAATCTTGAAATTGAAGTTGTCATTTCAGTAGTAGATTTTTTAAATTTTTTTTAATTCTTTATTTTAGAGATTAGTAGTAGAATTATTATGATTATACAATAATATTGTTTTTACGAATATGGTCAACATGTCTAATTTTCTAATTTGCATTGCTTGTTGGTAATGCCGCTTTTTTTTTAATTTGGGTGTGGTTCAAACGGGTGTGGAGTCAGTATCAACGGAAAAGGATTAACATCAAGATCATGCTAGGAATTCTTCTGGTTGGAAAATGTCTTGAATTCCCTTGGCATAGAGTATGCTCTACTTCCGTTGCATCAATTTATCCAATTAGAAGCTGAAAGGAGCGCTTTAAGGGTTCAATGAACAAAGTATTTCCTTGAAGGTGATCTTACAAGTAGTATTTTAAAAATGTTTGATATTGATTCTCTTGTATTAAAAAATGAAGACTGGATGGATAAAAAATATAATTTCGAACGTTTATACAATGCAGCAGAATTTGATCGTTATGTTTGGGAAAGTGGGGGACCAAACATCAGTTCAGGTTCAACTGTTTTTTTTTTTTTTCATACAGGCGATTCAAGATTGAACAATCGTGTGGGAGCAGGGGTAACTGGTCCAGGGATAGATATCTCAATATCTATGGGTTACTGGCCAACCTTGTTCCAAGCAGAAATTCAAGCAATTCTTGAATGCTCTGTAATATGCTTGCGCAGAAATTATAAACATTAGAATATCTGCATTATGTCTGATAGTCAATCAGCATTAAATGCTTTAAAATCAGCAACATTCAATTCAAAACTCGTATGGAAATGTGCAATATCACTTCAGAAATTGGCCTGTCAAAACCAAGTAAACCTATATTGGGTTCCTGGCCACTGTGGAATTGAAGGGAATGAAAAAGCCGGCACGTTAGCCAGTAATTCATAGGACCAGAACCATTCTGTGGAGTTTCTGCCTGATCAAGAAATGGAAAAAAAAAAATTAAAGTGGAGACCAACTGGAACAACACTTCCATTGCTAGGCAGTTGAAACGTTTCATAATTCCGAACATTTGAATAACTAGCAAAATTCAGTGCCTATACTGGTTTGATAACAGGACATTGTCCATGTAAATATAATTTGAAGTTAATAGGAAAACTTCAAGAGGATATGTGTCGATTCTGTGGCATAGAAAAGGAAGACTCTGAACACCTGTTATGCTCTTGTGCAGCAATCTTCAATAAAAGGCGATTTTTTTCTGGATAAAGGGCTGGCAGAACCCTTTGATATTTGGAATGCAGGTCCCCCAGTCAAGTAGTACATTTCATTCGAAATGTAACACCTGGCTAGGAAAATGCTTTTGGTCATTCTATGTCGGTCGCTTCACAAAATAGTGATACGACATAACTGATAAAGCAATAAGCAATATCACAATAGATCATAGTAATGGTCGATGAATATACCCAACACGGAAAAAAATATTTGAATTGATTATAATTATTTAATTTTTGCTAATTTTTTTATTATTTATTTTTAGTTTGATATGAAGTTGGAATGTGAAAAAATACAACTCTGTGGAGACCTGATTCCCCAGAATTTTCACGCATTCGACTTTGTGTAAAAAGTAATATTCAAATGCTTATCGGGGGCATCTGTTTTGAGGAGATGGGTGAATAGCTAAAATAAAACTTCTTTCGCAATCTTCGATTAAATACTTAAATATTTAATTTTATAAATTTTAAGTAACATGTTCAGTTGTTTAGATTAAAAAAAAACCTGAATTAGTCAGAAACTGGCTACTTACCCGGGAGTACCCGTAACATATCCGCATGTGACCAGTGTGGACCTGGGCTCTCCATATGACTGCCATTTAACTAGTTCTTAAATGCTTATGTGATTTTAGGTATCGCATGATGGATTTTGATCAATTTTAACCCTTGTCAAAAGCTGGTCACTTCCCCGGGGGTACCCGGAACATGGTCGGATGTGGTCAGTGTGATTCTGGATGTTACTACTAGTTAATAATGTGTAATATACATGTAATTCAAAATACGATCAAAATCAGGGAAATAATCATCATTAAACAGGATGTGCTTAAAAGAAAACTATGATCGAAACATTTATTTCAGAATCACGTAAAACTGAAAGCATTGCATTACTGTGAAAAGTGCTGCTAATGTAGCAAAAATTCTCTGTTATGAATGAGGATTGGGACGAAATTACCATTCTCTGGTGATTCAAATATAACGTCCACTCTTGAGGAGGGTTAAAAATTCAAAATCATGAGGACGTCATATTTGATCATCCCATGCATATTTCGAAAGTTCATTACTTTACATGGTCAATAACGACGCTGGAAATGCTCTTACGGTCATCGGGGTGGGGAAGGATTGTTAGTTCGACACCTGTTGTTACTAGAGAACGAGAACAAAAAGGACGTTTTTCGTTTGTAGCCTTCCTAGAATTAGGAAGGGTTCACTTTGGAAAGTGATGGGATGGCATGAAAAGCAAATTATGGGAAATATGTAATGTAAAAGGTTGTGAGATAAAACCCTCGATTTTCTCCATAATAATCAAAAACGGTTGCCCATTACATCACAATAAGCCCGGAAGCATGGAGATATTCTACTGAAATGACGTACGAGGACGTAAATAAAGTTTTCGAGTATATGTGAAATTAAACCAAAAATATCGAGTTCTATCAGTTGCAGTTTTCCTCAAAAAAAAGGAGCTTGGGATTTATTCCAATATCTTCTGCTCAGTACGCAAAACCGGTCACCGCCAGACCATCGGGCTCTTTAGTACACAAAATACCTTTGTGACTGTCTATCCAGTAGCTACCATGTGAAATCGAAATCCACACACACCCTAAAAACGATTTGCGAACATTTATAAACTTCGTATGAGGTTGATGTGGACACACTAACAGTTTTGTCATTACCAATGAAGATATATAAATGAATGATTTAACTAAACTATTTCTATAATAGCAGTTGGGATTTGATTTTCACATACATATTTTTTTTAATTAGGTCAATATTTTTCCCAGATGAACTTCTGCAATTTTTTTTAAGTTCTTTTAATATGATTTTCAGTTAATCTAGGGTAAACGTAAATTTTTAAATAAACGTTAATAATGGTGTATATAAAATAACATTATTTTTATTATTGGTGCGTATTATTTTTTACATTGTTAGGGGTTAATTTATAATGTTAAGTTTACTTTCAGATTTTTAATAAAAAATCTTCAAATACTCTTCCATTCGGTCAAAAACTGCATCAACTGTTTTGAAGTTCAGAATCAAGATGATGTTTTAAAGTCAACAGAAGTTTTCCAGATTTGTGTTAGATCTTTAGGAACTTTTTGAGTTACAGTATCATAAAAATTAAACGGATCCGCAACGCTAAATGCTATTGAGCTAAATGTGTGATTAATTTGAACGTTGGAAAGTGTGAGATTAAACATGACATTTTTTTAACAAACGTTCAGCCTGAAATTAAATGAAAGAATTCAATCCATTCTCACTCTTAGTTTTTGGTCTTCTTTTAAGAGATGATTTAGATTCAGTGCTTGTTTTTTTTTCAAGCCCTCCTCCTTCTATCCCAACTGTTGAACTCTCACAAAGTAACAGATTTTGTTATCTCCATCTCAAAATTATTATTTCCTTTCATATATCTTTCATATGATTCCTGAATAATACCACTTTTCCTCTGCAAAGCCAGCATAAAGGAAACAGGTTCCATCTCGCTTTTCTGTCCCATATCTTCGGTTCTTACAGTTTTGCAGATCGTGTAACTTTACGATCTCCACAGGCTCGTTTGTTCATAGCAGCAATCCGCGCGTCCAGAGGGCTTATATGAATGGCTTCTATATCAATTGATCACACACACACACACCCCATCGTGTGGTGGTTGAAGCAACAAGGGCAGAGCGGAAGTACCTCTCCCTTCCTCCCTTAGTCCCTTAAGCCACCTTGCATCAACTTACAAAACTGAAAACAAATTCGATGCAACATGTGAATCGCCTGTTGTGTGTTACCTTTCGACCGCACAAAAAAAAGACCCACATATGAATTCATTTCGGCTGTGCAACCGAACAAATAAGCATTCGACGTGGAACCGCATTTCGCGTATGGTGATCAAAAGCCGAAGCCCTAACAGCTAATAGACAGCTCAATGCGGTTCGGTTGGCGTTTTACAGGATGAGTCTGTTTTTATTCTGGTTTGTTTAAGGGGCGCGGGCCATGTCTTAAGACCGATTCAGTACGGTTCACTGCGAGGAAAAAGCCTCTTGTCCGGGCGATGCAGTGGTCGCGATAGCTAGTTGTGAATTGACACCCTGGACGCGACTTTGTTACACTTTTTTCTGCGCTGTACGTTTTTGCGATCCAACCAAAGAAGCTTCCATGCTTCGAAAATAGCTCAGCTAATAACGTTGAAGAAGTTATGCTAATGAAGATTACTTTGACTTCGTATTAGCCGCCACCCATAATCATCACCATCATTATCATTATCAAACGCGAATTCATCGAGAGCGAGCTACAAACCAGGGGATGTGTTGTGTAGCACTTAAACGGTCATAAATTGATGGAGGTTTGTTGTTTGAAAGCGACCCAATCTCCCGAATCACAGCACGCACCTGAATAGACGATGGTCGTCGTCGTCGTTGGTTCTCGCAGCGTGTGAAGTATGCTCTTCTAATAGCCATCATCGCTCTAATCACCACCACCACCGCCGACCAGCCAGGTGGTCCCGATGGAATCCGTGCACAGCGATTGAATAAAAATCGCGCCTTTCATCGATATCATCCCCACACCATCCTATGGCTATTCGAGCCTGGTCCCAAGCCAGCAGCGGCTCATTTGCGTTTCGAGTCCCATCATCATCATCATCACCATCGTCACCGGCAGGCACCCATGCCGGGCATGGTTGGTTATTTTATTAGCATCAATTTATTATTTACGAGGAACCCGATGCGCGCCCGTCCCTCGCCAAAAAAGCCTTTCCTCGCCAACACCACCACCATGATGCACGCTGAAGGAACCAGGCGACGACGGGAACGCGATCCGAAGCGATGAGAGACTAAAATAATTTATTTTAATAATATACAATTTGAAAGTGCTAATTGTGTAATTTAGCCTTTTTATCAGGTGGAAATTATCATCACCCCATGTGGTGCAGGGAGTGCGAATGTGTGTGTGTGTGTGTGTGTGTGTGTGTGTGTGTGCGCCGCGTTCAATGATGTTGATGATACGGAGAATGGTAGCGATGCTGCTGAATTCCACCCCTCGCAGCGACGCGAAATTTTGATGGTTCTTTCGGTTGTTGCATTTAAGCTGCGGTGAAAGCTTACCATTTTTGACTAGGTTAAATGTTTTAACGATGAAATAGATGTTCTCATGACTTAAGGGGTAGGTCACTCTCCGCACACCAATCTTGGGACATCTTTTTTGTCAGTGTGCCACAAGTGTGCCGCAGGTGTGACGATTGCGCCGCTCATAGAGCAAGCTTCGATTGTTTGTAAAATACCCAACCCGGCAACCCGGTGTTTCTGACACCTTGAATGTTTTGGTTTGAAATCGCAAGGATAAATCGGATTGATGATGAAAAATCACATCAAATGACAGCTTGATCAACTCACTTGAATTCAACTGGCTTGAAAATTTGAGCCCGGTTCAACTTTTTTCAACTAAAGTCAATTGATCAACTCACTTCAATGGCAAGGTTTACTCGTCCAATTCGCGTTCAAGTCAGTTGAATTCAAGAGAGTAGATCAATTGGCTTGCCTCGTTTAAACCCAGCTTAAAGCTTGGTTTAGATGGTGCAAATGGGTTGAATTCAACTTCATCTGGTAGTCGGCGTTCAATTGAGTTGACTTCGAAGTCCAACATCGGCCATTTTTTCCACGTTCATTTTGCAGGTCAAATTTGTTGAACGCTGATTTGAATCATCTAAACCTTAAAGCTGGGTTTAGACTAGGAGAATCAATTGGCTTGAAAAGTTGAACCTGGTTCAACTTTTTACAATTCAAATGAGTTGATCAAGTCAGTTGAATGACATGGTTTACACGTTCAATTTTTGCGTTCAAGCCAGTTGAATTCAACTGACTTGATCAATTTACTCGCCCTGTCTAAACCCAGCTTAAGACTTAATGTGAATCGCTGCGGAAACCCTACTTCTGATCAGTATCATTATCAGCTCGAAATTTCAAGAGTACAAATATTCACTGCTACAAAACATACAATAATGAAACTGAAACTTCATGTTTGCTGCGGTGTAGCACACAAGAAGTTCCAATTTAATGAACTCTAAGTGAAAATTACTCAAAGTGAAAAGATCTTTCCCCAATTCTACTAGAAAGCAACATAGATTTTGTAGTACTTTCTAAGTGAATTGTATTACACTTTCACTTAAATTTTAGTAAATTTCTTCGTAGCATCCAAACTATTGTTAGGCGTTCTAAAATGATTTTTTGAAATAATAAAAGTAACTGGATAGATATTTATTTATTTATTTTATTGTTCAGCTTAATGCAGATGGTTTCTTATATCTATTTACACGTTTAAGCTATTTTTAACACGAAAAAAAAACTTATTGTCAATCCAATGTAATGCAACTGGGAAGTTCTCCAGGCAGAAATTTCTTGCGTATTCCAGCCACCCCGACCAGCTGCGCTTCATCTGCCAATCTTTCGGGTGAGATGGTAAGCATATCAAACTCGTCGATTCCTCGTTCTACCAAAATATATAATTAGTAAATGGTGTATGATGATGAAAATAAAACAACTTACTTGTCAGAAAATACAACAAATCCAATGGTATTTGCAAATCTAGCAACAGGTCGTCAGCAATGCACCGTTTGGACGCCATGTTAGGTTTTGTTTGTGCCATCACCACTCAGAAATTTTCACACTATAAATTCGTGTAGAATCTAAGAATCTAAGTGTTATATGAAATTCACGTGACATTTATATAAATTTCATCTAAGTTTCAAAGCTTATCACATTGCTTTTAATATGATTTGTAATGAATTTTATTAACGTCATGTACTTTTCAGATAATTTATAATATCTGTAGGTTACGTGTTTTTTTTTTCAGTGAAATTTATGTGACAATTTTTTTGAGTGTAGCACTGAAAAAAAACTCGACGATACCTCTATTTATGCTAAGAGATAAGCATTGTAAGTCCCTCCTACTTGGAGAATCTTGCAATCGAACGGTTTTGGTCATCTTCCAAAATGGCCACGAGCGTCACAAGTTCCTCCGAGTTCCTCCAAGAACGGAGAATCGTCGACAGGTTCACCTGAGACAATACCAGCGTATGATAAACCAGGGGCGGTGATCTGGCATTCGAAGGTAATAACACTCTGACTTGCGATTGTAGAATAAAGTATATTTCAGTTTCAGTTAGTTTTATTAATTAACCAATTGCG
This sequence comes from Ochlerotatus camptorhynchus, assembly GCF_037179485.1. Lineage (NCBI taxonomy): Eukaryota > Metazoa > Arthropoda > Insecta > Diptera > Culicidae > Ochlerotatus > Ochlerotatus camptorhynchus. The sequence continues at coordinate 479,831 of NW_027040904.1, forward strand.
CAGATAGAATTCAATATTGTTTATGCTGAATCTTTCCCAAGTCCTATGTTGATATGTTACTTCCTGTTGTTTACGAATTGACCCGATACCATGTGGCAAAAGTCACACGCAATCGATTATGCTTATTGCAAGTATGCTAAGCTATGCAAACAATAATTTCATTCATTGCGCCGTCTGCGTGCGTTGTTGATCGTCTTGCGCTTGACCTAGTAAACATGTTTATTGCATTTGGGACTTCTTGGGAATGTTTATTTGAGACCCAGTGGAAATGCTTGGTATACATTAATGTCATTTTGATTTACAAGTTTGTTTTTCGTTTATGTTGCGCATCGACACTTTTAACGGAAATGATTGCGTCTTAATCAAACTGTTTTTTAATTGGTTTGCGCATCCACCACAGCGGTGGATGAACCTGGAATAAGCTGGGCCGCAGCAGCAGACGATGCTGAACTGTCCAACTGTTGGGAACCATTTGGATACTCGACGGGGCTGGAGAGCTGGGTACTGGACATCCGTGAGTACAGGAGGCCTAACGATGATTACGGAGGCGACCGAGCTGGTTGTTGATTGTAGCCTTCCGACGGATATTAATGAGCTCCACTCGCTTGGGACATCCGTGATTGGAGGCTTGGTGGTTTCCACCGCAGTTGACACACGTTGGCTCGATGTCATCAACTTGCTCACAGGACGCAGTTGAGTGAGTTCCAGTACACTTGCCGCAGTTTGTCTTCATATGGCAGTTTTTGGTGCCATGGCCATAGGATAGGCAGTTCATACACTGCGTTGGGGTTTGTAATGCTCCCAACTGATGATGACCTGAAACAGGTCCCGGATTTTGGATCTCAAAGCCGCAAGACTGGTGGATCCTTTTGTAAAGTGCACCAGAAACAACTGGTCACGGAAGCTGGTATTGTTGTTGGAACGCCGGTTCATCTGGTACACGGCCTCAGATTTGAGCCCAAGCCGCTCCAGCTCGGACCGCAGCCGCCTCGAACGACGGTAATCCAAGCAAATCCACCTTCAGTAGCTTGCTCGATGGCAGATTATGCGTGAAGAAGTCCATGTTGTTGTCCTTTGGGAAACATCCTATTTGATTGTACTCCTGCAGACTGGAGCACATGATTTTGGTACCGATGCTGCAAAGCTTGAAGTGTGGCAGCAGCTTGTGTTTTGCCAGTTCGGCACCCAGCTTGGCAACATCCTTCACCGGTGTGAAAAGCGGAGGAATCCTCTCTCTTTTAGCAATGGGAACGGCGTCACTATCGCCATTTTCTTCCGGAAGTACTGCATACTGGTTGGCTTGCAGTACCCGTTTTCCGGCGTCATCGTGCGACGCGCTGGGTTTGATTGATTAGCACCTTCTTTGAAGGACCCGCTGCTGTCTCATTGGCACGTTTACGCACCATTTGTTTCGTGTTTGCAAGTTCAAGTTAACTTGCCAGAACGCGAGAAGGTGGCGACACGACCGCACAAAACTAAACAAAACCGAAGCGAAAATGCGGACTGAACAGCTCAACAGTCGAGCAAAGAATCATGAGTTGAGACACAAAAGCAGCGCTGTTTTATAACTTTTCAAATTCAAGCAGCACGATGTGCAACCAAATGGTACTCGATTATGACGACTGGGTTTGGCGAGAACGTTTATTTCATGAAAACAGTGATAAAATTATCACTTTTTATTCGCAGTTTCTATGGAAAATTTAAATAGCGTTTATTGTAGCAGATTATGAGAGTTATTTCCTATCGATTGGTGTATATTGTTTTTAATTTCATCTATAAATGACAAAGTTACAGGCGTTCAAAACCATACACCTTTTCGTGACGATCGCAATTTTAGATTTTCCAGTACCTTCCCGTAAGACGTAGTCTACGTCAAAAAATCAGATCTCAACATTTGATTGTACGTAAAAAAAAGTAGTGTCTTAAGCATACCCACAGATTAGATCGTAATTAGCAACTTTCATCAATATATCAACATTCTATATCGAAGCGTTTTGGAGTAATGGTTTATTTATAAAAAAAATTGTAATCTTTTAAATTCCATGTTTTCTAAACGAAACATATTGTTTTTGCTTGTTAAGCGATTCTCTGGCGTCATTGAAATTAAAAAATTAAGTGGGGGCATTTTGAGATATGTAACAGTTCTTAGTACCCCTCAGCAGGTTGTGGACGCGGTTAGTTTAGTTTTCGTATTTATGTTGATAAAACAAATCAGGAAAGTGTTTGTGATGTACCTTTTGCAACTCTCACCTAGCCACCCTATCCGCAAGGAGCCACACCAAAGGAGTTCCGTTGCCCACTAACAGATGCCGATGACAGTACGATTGGGTGGTGGCGTAAAAGGGGTCATGATGGGACGAAACAAGTTGAATAGAAAATGGAAGATAGGTCCTTCTACCATCAACAAGAAGATATAGCTGAGTGGTCAGCACACGAGACAGTTACGAAAACGACCTGGGTTTCTTTAAGACTTGTTGAATCCGTACTGCAGCTTTTTGACGTAGACTACGTCTTAAAGGAAGGTACTGTGGGTAAATCGAAAATGTAAAATGGCGACCGTCACGAAAAAGTATAAGGTTTTGAACGCTTAAAACTTTGTCATTTATAGATAAAATTAAGATCCATATACACCAATCGATAGGAAATAACTCTCACAGTCTGCTACAATATATGCTTTTCCATGTTTAAAAAAAAATCGTTGTAAAATGTACAACTAAAAAGTAATAATGTTATCGCTGTTACAATGAAATAAACGTACTCCCCAAACTGAGTCGTCATAATCGAGTACCATTTGGTTGCGCATCGTTTTGCTTGAAACTGTAAAACTATATAAGAGCTCTGCTGTCGTTCCTCCGCCCATTAAAGCTTCAGACGGCGTGGCAAGCAGAAGCCTCAGTCAGCTTGATGACAACCAACGATGGGGTGGAGAGGATGTGGACTTAGTGGAGATCGAACAATTGGTCCTTTTCAGGACCACACATATTTTACAGAAAGATTTATTGAGACGCTCAAATAATAATCCCCTCATCCTCCTATAACGACAACCTAAAAAGAATTGATGTTAATTTTTTCATCCGCCAAAAGAGCCAAAAATTCAAGTTGAGAGAAAATTTGCATGTCATGTACCTCTGTACCTCTCACAGCTACAAAATAGTGTAAAACATGTCCGGTACTTCTTTATATGCAATTAGAATAAAATCTGAAGTCCATCCTTTATTACATATTCTGCACAAAAGATACTTTCTGTCACACCCCGTTAGTAAAAAAAAACGGTGGGAAATCCTGCGAGGGGCGGGGCTTAGAAAGTAGTTTTTATGCAGAATATTTAAAAAAGGAGGGACTTCGGATGTCGTATACAAAGTACAGATGTATTACTGTAAGAACTGTCAAAATCCTATGAATTTACACGCTAGTGTTCGTGAGATTCTGTTTGGGGAATTGAATTCTGATAATTTTGGGTCGTCCCTGTGTTGAATTGGGATCCAGAGTGACGGTAAAAATTCATTTACATCTTTAAGTAGAGCTTTACATTGTTGTTTGTTACAAAATGCATTTACCAAGTGGATTAGCGAGTTTCTGCGTGGTGTTGTGTTTAGTTCGGTCCAACAAAAATTAAACCTCTGAAAATGGGTTGAAGCGTCTGCGTGTAAATGCAGGAATGGCAAAAGGTTAAGAGATATATTTCTGAATACTTTTAGTTCTAGTTCCTCATTATGTGCTTAAGAGGCGGATAAATTCCTACGTTAAGCTGTCCAATGAACATTTAGAATTATGATCCTGCTTGGCTGGACGAATTTTTGATTGCTTAAAGTAGCATGAGCCAAACTTTCTATATTATTAAAACAGCAAAAAAAGGTTATCTTCCATTTAATTCCACTTAATTAATTTTGGTATCCATGACAGATACGTATTTCGACTACAATGTGCAGTCTTCATCAGTGTCATTCCCACTAAAGAACTTATCAAAATCTAACCCCCTTAAGTACTCATCCCCTAGGTATAAAAGTCAAGATCACAGGTATATAAATGAAACTACAATGTGTTGAATCGGAACCTACCTAACTAATTAAAACCAAAGATTTAAGTAAGCTAAAGGAGAAAAATATATTCAACTCTCTAATAAGGAAAATCCCAAAGGCTTGGTAGCCATCATAATGAAGTAATGAAATTGGGTTGTTAGCGGAATGCTTTAATAAAACAGCAAAAAAGGGTTATTTTCCATTTAATCCCACTTAATTAATTTTGGTATCCATGACAGATACGTATTTCGACTACAATGTGCAGTCTTCATCAGTGTCATTCCCACTAAAGAACTTATCAAAATCTAACCCCCTTAAGTACTTTTATACCTAGGGGATGAGTACTTAAGGGGGTTAGATTTTGATAAGTTCTTTAGTGGGAATGACACTGATGAAGACTGCACATTGTAGTCGAAATACGTATCTGTCATGGATACCAAAATTAATTAAGTGGAATTAAATGGAAGATAACCTTTTTTTTGCTGTTTTATTAAAGCATTCCGCTAACAACCCAATTTCATTACTTCAAACTTTCTAATTTTGTGAAAGCACAACTCTGAATATCAAATTTTCGATTATGCTGATGGTAAGAAAGTGAGGGGGCAATCTCAAGTAATCAACAAGCCTGCTGAGTTATAATCAGACTAATAATGAGCCAAAGCCCTGTATTAGTCGTATGTTAGCTTAATATATCAAAATCAATCCAAATTTGCGGGCTTATTTGGGTTTGGGTTTTATGAGAGTACTGTAGATCATAATTTAGACTTGTATAGTGCTTTGACACCTCAATAAAACTTATAATTTTACTTGGGCTGGGATGTGCAATACATGCTTGTGAACGATTTTTGACCGGAGGTATCCCACTGCGATCAACCGTTTGGTTAAACATGTTATCCATAACAAATGTTCAACGGAGATGGGATGGGCATTGAAGTGTACACGGGGAATATATTTTATAACGGAGGATTACAGACAAGTGTTTCAAATGCGGAAATATCCCTAACGGAATGTCCAGAAACAGTCAGAAAAACTAATAAGGGTGAGGAAATTTACATGTCAAGGAGAGGAAATTGAGTAAATTGAGGAAATAAGTTACTTCTACTGTATTTTAAATCTATATCATGAAAAATGCACTAGAAGTTCACTAAACATCTCAACGTAGTCTACGTCAACCATTCGGTCGTGTCTTATACACAACCCCACCAATTTTTTGACGTAGGACTACGTCTTTTGGCAACATATTGGGGGTGCAATTTCAAAAAACCAAAATCGACCGCGTTACGAAAAGTGGTCAGGTTTTGACCACTTATAACTCTGTCAATAGCGGATGGATTTTAATTCTAAACAAGCCAATCGATTGAAAATTTGTCTATGAATCTGCTTAAATGAACGCTTTATCAATGTTCAATAGGTCACTATTGAACATTGAAACGAATGTCCAACTTTGTCAATGGTGATAAAAATTATCACCGGTTGCCTGGAAAAAGTGCTTTTCCCTAACACAGATTTCAAAATTGAATTAAACCGATCACGCCGAACGGTGCTTATTCAATCACCGCATGGTGTGAGTGGTGGTTTCCGGTTGTCATCATCATCAGCAGCAGCAGCAGTGCTTTCGGCGCGTGCCTTTGTACATTTTTCTCCAGTACACAACAAAAGGCTCCCCGGAAGCTGATAGCTATCAAGGCTGCCCTCAAGAGCCCTCGATTCACCCAAGAAGGGGAAATAAGCCACAACGCTACTGATCGGATTCAGTTGCTCGTCATGAGCCGCTGTGGGCCAACTATGCCAAGCGCAGCACCCTCGTTCCAAACAACATACAGCTCTCCAGCCTCATCCGTGTTGAATACCTTCATAGCTCAGCATTACTCAACCACCACAACAATACGGTTCTTTTCAGGCCCACCATCAATTATTGTTGCTTCAGAGTTAATTTTAATTGAACGTTCGCTCGCCTTGCTGCCAGCCACATCACCCCCAAAGCTCTTTGATAATGTACACAGCAGTCAAACGTTTGTGGTCAAATGCGTAACAGTATTGAAGTGGTACATAAAAATTCTCGCAATGACCGAATACCACATGGATTTGTCAACTAACCAGAAACACTTCGAATTATGGTAAGGTTTCCTTTAGGATGCTAGAAAAAATGAAAAAAAATCTTGAATTTATTTGATTGATTGCGAATATCTCTCGATTGGATTATTTTAGCAAAAAATTCTTCCAATCAATTTTCGCTTTTTTTTATAATCTATTGAGTAAACCAAAAATTCCGTGCGTTTTGTGCACGAAAATGCCTCAGTTTTCCATGAGAAAGCGAGGCGTTTCCGTGATGGGAAAAAGCGGTTTCCCTCACACAGTCGCCGAATATTGATACCGAGCACGTAATCCTACGTCAAATCTACGGTCATGTACAACCTATTACTTTTTATTATTTGTTTTATTCCTGTAATAGCTCAATATGATATTGGTTTGTTATTGTGAAGCTCAAAAACTCCGTTATTCATGAGATGTACTAATAGCTTACTTATAGGTTTCTGATATTATTTTTAATATTTTACCTCTTAAATCGATCAAATCAATTGCAAATAGCGCTCTTTAGATTAGTACTGAGATTTGTAATTGTCATTCAAGCGATATTGACAAAATTGTATTTCACATAGTCAATCAATAGACTAGATCATCAAAAAAAAATTTGTCAAAATCTCTGTGTCTGTAATTATTTCAATATTTTTGACGATTTTCAATACGTTGTAATTAAGAAATTCATAATGTCGGAAGGCTTGAGAAATTTACTACAACTAATTGAAACAGGGTAAGTGTACTAATTTTCGACCAAGGTCTAATTTTCGACCTAACTCTAATTTTCGACCTAGCTCTTATTTTCGGCCTAACTCTAATTTTGGAACTAGATCTAATTTTTGATCTAGCTCTAATTATCGATGATGTCGAAAAACTCTATTTAAGCTTTAAAAACAAAGTTTTAATTTATATGAAAGGGTCGAAAACTAGTGCTTGGTTGAAAATAAGTACGTTTAACCTATCAGATTTCCTTACCGGAGATGCTAGATGATCAAGGTAATAACCAGAATAGTTTGGAGCTGTCAATGTACCACTTGAACAGTTTGGGGGGAGGGGTTAGTGAGTGTTCACTACAGACATATATTTAAAAAACTACAAGGGACAGCCATATGGAGTTGTACGCAATGGTGACGTAGGACTACGTGGTCTTATATAATAAATCTTATTTGTTCACTGCAGCAGGAGCTTGTGTTTTATGTAGAAATATGAATTTGAGCGCGGTTCTCGCTGTTTATACTCTTTAGTATGACGCGCATGACATAGATGGCCCACAGCGACTCACGAAGAGCTACTGATTCCGATCAATAGCGGTGCGGCTTGTTCGTCCTGCTATGGATGCTCATCTGGGCTGCAGCTCGTTGCTTGTAGGCAGCCTTTCGTTGTGGACTGGAAAACACCACCACTCACCACGCGGTGATTGAATAAACACCGTTTGGTGAGACCGGAAGGAATTCAACTTTGAAATCTGTGTTAGGGAAATCGATTTTCGCAGGCAATCGGTGATAATTTTAAGTATCATATCAACAGTGGCACATTCGTGCAATTTTTAGTAGTGACATTTTGAAAAATGATCAAATTCAACGGATGCGTAGAAATATTTCTGATCGATTGGTGATAAAAATTATTGAAATTTGTCCAGAGGCAGCTGAGCTATCAACGTTCAAAATCTTTCATAATTTTGTTACATGTTCCATTTTCGGTTTTCACAAAGTGGTAGGGTATAAAACCTCCCAAAAACTGTCCACGTGGCTTGCGTAGTGGTAGTTTTAAACTCTCTACTCAACTCTCTACATGCACACACAGCTATGGAGGGTACTCCAATCCCGGTTTAATAATGATTCAGAAACTGCAGAACCCATTTAGATTCATCATCCAAGAGTCCAAAAGCATTCATCCAAAACGGGCCACATTCTCAACTTTCAAAATCCATCCCGCGCAACCAGTAAGGTGCCTTATTTGCATACACCTACCCTGATCGACCCTCCCAGCCTCGTTGTCGGACCCCTTATAATCACATTATAGCGAGACTTTCCTCCAAAGGATCGCACCCCAGTCCAGAGCTTAAACAGAAATTATAATAAATAACTTTATGATGTGTGTACGCGCACGCCGTGCGTCTTCCGTTCTTTTCCCTCTCCCGGTCGAACCGCCTGTGATCACGTATGCAAATGTGACACACCAGAGGCGCTTTATAAGGAAGCGCTGTCGGACCTCCCCGGCCGAACCGAACCGATTCGCAACTTTCGTACCACCTCCCTGCTTACGTATAAATTGGGATAATTGAAAGTAATAAGCGGTGGCAGCCAAGAGACGACGGCCGCCGACTATAAATAATGAGCCGTGATCCAGCGGGAGTCCGTGCTACCGGTGTTGATGGAAGGCGACGACGACGACGACGACGACGATGAAGATGCTGAGAGGCAACAAGATCTTCTCGAGATGGCTTTGACCAAGCAAGCTCCCACTGCAGAACCACCGCGTGCTACAAAACTGCTACACATCATCGTCATCATCGCCGTCCTCGTCATCGTGTGGCCAATTCCGTGTGCACGACCATGTCGTCTTCTTCGTCACCGCCGTCGTCGTCGTCGTCGTTCCCCGTCCGGCACAATGTCCCTGGGGAAGTGCAGCGAAAGAAACTCCGAAAGAGGGAGCAGAGCGAAAATCGAGTGACTGCGGTTGTTAGTTTGAATTAAACATGCTGTCTTCGGTGGGGACATGCAAATGAACAACAACGACGAAACGGCGATGGGAGGCTCCACTCCGTCAATTCAGGCTTCCTTGGAGTAACGAGAAGCAGCAGCAAAAGGGAGTAAGGCTCTGTCTTGTAGGTACACATGTTGTGCTTTCATGTTTTGCATGTTTCGGGGTTGGTCGGATTCGTGAGGAGTTTCCCTTTGGGGGAGAAGATCGATGTGGCCACAGCAGCAGAAGTAGTCGCTGGCAATAATTAAGTGGGCGCGAGAAAGATGTGAGACCATCATGACAGATTGAGGCGTATTCTCCGAGGCATAGAGGTGCTGAGGAAATTGATTTTTCGAGGTAGATTGCCGCAGTGGAATGCAGTGTAACCGTTAAATATAGAGGAATCCAACTGTAGTGAAGTTCGGCGGGGGTAAATTTGCACTGAAAATTGAACGTTGAGTGAATGAAATTTTGCAAAAATTTGGGGAATTTGCAACGTGCCTCTGAAAATCAGTCACAAGTTCAACATTGTGTCGGACTCTCAAAAACTGTCCATATCACTTCAAACATTTCCCAAACTCATCCTGTGACTGGCCAGCGAATGATAGGCATCCCACTCTGGCAAATTCAAATAAAAAACGGCACTAAGCAATTTAAAATCGCCTCGGAGAAGACGCTAATTATCATCAGATGAACAGGCGTCCCTCCCGACCCAACCCAACCCAACCCCACAGCTGACTCTAACTGATGGATGGACAAACTGGCCAAACACCTCCGCCCCATTTCACTCGAAAGGAAAAACAATCTACACTGGTGGAAAATCGCACCGGATTGCGGTGCGGTTGGGCAGCGGAAAGGCAAACCATGGACACCAGCGACAGCGACAAACACACGGAGTCTTATCTGCTCATTCGCTTTTATTCGCCATCAAAATTATTATAGTAACCAGCCAGGAAAAATCCTAGCAAACGGTGTGAATGCGGCGGAAAAATCCGTATCTTCCACTCCGGCGGCCAGCCACTACTACTGGCTGCAGCTCAGGCTGAGTGCCGGCGTACCAGAACCAGCCACGGAGAGCGAAAAAAAGCGCAAAGCCGGCAAAATGAGGGTTGCAACTCTCATAAAAATTAAAGATAACGTCCCGATAGCACAGGTAGCGGTTTTAAAATTACATCAATCATAAAAGTGAGAGAAACCGACGACCGACCAACCGACCAACCGACCAACACACGACCACACAACTGGTAGAGTGGTGGTGGTGGTACAATAACAAAAACGGCAAAAAATCTGGAGCAGGGACACCTCCACACGGCACGCCTGCAGGGTAGGCAAAGCGCGAAGCATGCGAATGCGGTTGCATAAAAACGGGCGCACCTCTAGCGGTGGCGGCAGCAGCGGCAGGCAGGGAAGAGTGAGAGATAACCGAAAAAAATATGATGAAGCAGCAGCGGTAGTGGTGACAAAAACAACCGAGCAAATGCAGCGGAAAAATGAGAACTTTTAAACACTAAAAGTGCGATCCTGCGGGGAAGGGATGCCCTCGAGGAGGGATGATAGCAAAAAAAAATAGTCAACATTGTTGGCATTACGGTCGCGCAATGGAGCTAGAGCTAGAGAAAAATATCACCGACTGATTTGTCAAATTGCCTAACGATTGGGCGATTACAAGAATGTCGAGCGTGTATAGTTTTGTTAGGGGAAAAGCTCAACACAAGTTTGCATAGGTAGATAAGTTTTAGCTTTTTTATAATTCAGCTATCAATGAGCCAGAATTGAAATCGTCGCTAGACGTTTCTTCAAGCACAACGTTATACGTTTACGTTGGTATTGATATGGAGACAAACATTATTGTGCAGTGGTTATCAACCCAAGTAACCGCGAAGCCCACTAATGCGAACAGTGCAATATAATGCTGATATAAGGCTAATATAAAGATTTGAAGCAGTATATCAGCCGATGGGGTGTCATTAGCCATAAATACGTTAGCCATACGGACATTTGCCATACGGACGAGTGGCAGAATGTACGTTAGTCATACTATTATTTTCGTATTATGGACGTTAGCCATAATGTACGATAGCCAGGCATGGAAAATCATTTACATTCATATCATGCATTCATTTACATTCATTTGCCTCTAACTTTTTTGATCAACAGCTTTCCACAAAATAATGTATAGAGCTTTTATAGGTTTTGTAATTAGCTACAACTTTTGCCCATAGTACAAATCTGTATTTCTTATGCATCACGAACTAGAGCGAGCAGACCTTGCTACTGTTTTTTCAGTGAATGTAAAATACATTCACTGAAAAACAGTAGCAAGTTCGGCTCACTCTAGTTTGTGATGCATAAAAGATACGGATTTGAGTTGTAAACAAAAGTTGTAGCTAATAACAAAGCCTACAAAAACTCCATACATTATTTTGCGGAATTCTGTTGATGCAAAAAGTTAGAGGCAAAGGAATGCAAATGAATGCACGAAATGAATGCAAATGATTTTCCATGTTTTTCGTCGATAGCTATAATGGATATTTGCCATAATTCTTATAATCAAATTAACTAACAGTTATTAATAGCAGCGCCGGTGGTGTAGTGGTAAGCGTGATTACCTATCATCCTAGCAGGCCTGGGTTCAATCCCAGTCAGTGCCGCCGAGATGTTTTGAGGCATAACATCTCTGATCACGCCTTCCTTCCAGTTGCTGCAGGTTGCTTCTACTCACTTGCTATAAAAAATTGTTTTCGGAATTATGAAATCATTAGATCATTAGGTCATATGTTGTACTTGTAAGTAACAAGTAGAGTGTGTGAAGTATGTGTTTGACTCATAAAATCTGTCAATTTCGCTTTCAAAGCGTCACAATCAGCGATCTTATGATTCGTGAGCGTTCACTCAGAGTGAGCACTCACGAATCGTAAAATCACTGATTGTGATGCAACGAAAGCAATATTGACAGATTTTATGTGTCAAACACATTGTTCACGACTTCTTCTTATAACTGACAAGCACTAGTTATCATTATAACATCTAATGATTTCATAATTCTGAAAAATATTTTTTATAGTAAGTGGGTGAAAGTAACCCTGCTTCCTTCGAAAGGGAAGTAAAGCCGTTGGTCTCCGGCTTGCTGTCGGATATATATCAATTGAATGTTTCATAAAAAAATCAAAGAACAGCTCATGCTGTAAAGAAGGACTCAAATGCAAGAAAGGTGTTACTTTTGAGAATTTTCCAATGGAATTTACAAAAGCTTTTATCTGTCAAGTAACAGCTCAAGATACAAAGAAAGAATCAACTCAAGATACAAAGAAGCTATCAACTCAGCAACCTAATTTTTGAGTATTTTATGATAGAATTTTTAAAAGCATTTATCCGTTAAAGAACAACTTATAGTATAAAGAAGGAGTCAACTCAAAGCAAGAAATGTAAAATGATGGTGATGATGGATTTTTAATATTTGATTTAATAGTAGATTAATTTAAAAAAAAAAAAGTAGTCCACAAAGGTTTGAGCCTCGCGCGCGTATTACGGATATAGAGGACTGAATTTAACATTTGATAAAAAAAAAATGCAATTTTGAAGCTTATTTGGAAGATATCTTGAGTTAGTTTTCTGGCAAATGTTGGGTTCGTGATCATTCCTGACATTGCTGAAAATTATGATAGCATCAGCTTGCGGGGTTGCTAGTGTAATAGGATGCTTTGTTGATTGTTCATTAACTCTTGATTGCTTGTAATACTTATGAATATTTTAAGTCTACAAAAAGGCGAACTAAGAGGTGGACGCCTGAGCTTTTCCACATTTACTATGATTTTTTAAATATTTACATGGGAATCGTACTTTGTAACTTCGACTGTCATTTTCTCAATGCCTACTTTTTTTTCATATCGGACTGATATGGGATTACGGACAGTATAGTGTTCGTCCATATTACAAACTTTTGCCACCATTTCGTCCATCAACATTTGGGATGCCTTGCCTTGAATTTGCGCTTCATAATTACCCAATATTGTTCGATTGGGCCGAATTCCAGACAATTGGTAGAGTTCAAATGTTTTGAATAACGTAAACGTTATTTATTGCATGCCACTTTCGCAGCACATTCATAATTATTTATTAAGAGCTGTATATGCCCAATGCATGGGTTGAGGGGCAAGTATGGCCAGTAGGGTGTCCCAAAATAGCATTTTGTCATGAAAACTGGAGGATCACCCTCCAAATTTTAGCTTAAAGTTTTACAAACTTTTGTATCACGGCAACTCTGGGAAATGATATCATTAGGTTTAAAAATGGAGTTTTCTCGTAAAAAGTTCCTTTTTCTTAGCTTATATCAAAAAAAAATATGTCTAATGACTACAATGTAAATTGTCGTGCAATCTACCCTTTTATATTTTTTACAGATTCACACAATACAATACAAACAAAATGAAAATAAAAAGTAGAACCTGCCTTGGGAACGGAAGCTTGACGTAGGACCGCTAGTCGACGGAACAAATATGTTGAGCCTTTAGTTCTTTTAATTGATAGATAATCTATTATCTTAACTCTTTCCGTTTTTGAATTGGTGGCCCTGAAAAGGGCTGGTTGTTTTTCGAATAGTGGCTCTGAAAAGGACCGTTTGCTATTATTTCCTGGTGCCCATCGAAAGGGTTGTTGGATTTGGAGGGTACGGAACGAATGGGTACTAATCGCTGTTGCCGCAACTAACACGAAATGCATAAACATGCTACCAATTGACCTCTGCGGGAAGGTTTACAGACTCATGACCCAAAGCTGATAGTGATTTTCCGAACACTGCTATTGAAATTGATTGATGATTATTTGCTGTTAAAATGGTTAAAAAATATTTCAATTTTGTGAACCTGTTTTACTCACCATCTAGATCTTAAAAGAAATTCTATAACGTAGAAATATAGTGGCCCTGAAAAAGGCCATTTGGGTTCCAAGAGCTTTACATGCTGGTACTTTAGGGATGGCGTGCTTACACATTGCACAGCGGTTGAAATTTTCCAGGTGATCAATGTTGTAGTCAGCCTAACGGAACTACTGCAGTGGAACGTCCGAAAGAGGGTGAAGCTACTCAGAGAGCCTCCGCGCCCTTCAGGGTCCTACCAAATTTGTGGTGACCATCTCCTTCGCAAATAAAACTGCCATTCTGGATCGAAGCGAACAAACTGGTGTACCTTGGGTATATCCAGGGACAGCATGCTCAGTTGGCTTTCCTTGCAGCAGCATTACGCAGGTGATCATTGTAGTCAAACTCAGCTGTGTATCGTTCGAAGGATGTCGTTGCCGTTGGTACTGCTTCTTATTCCGATGTCCGCGTCCACTTTCTGGCTCTTTCAAATTAGTTGTGACTACTGTCCCCACAGCTAATGGAATTGCAACTGATCACGTTCACTTTTTTGACTTTAAATGATCTTCATTTCTTGTATTTGCGTGGTTTACATGTTGAGTTATCAAGTGACACAGATGCGTCTTTCCAACTTTAGTTCTTTTGAAATTTCAATTATTATTAATTACAGTTCCTAGTCCTATCAGGCCTGTTTTAGAAAATGACCACCTTGGTGGGATTGGTTTGTTTTAAATTGGAAAAAAAGGAAACTACAGCTTTCCCCCGAAGAACGCGTTACCCACTGAGTTGCACCCACCGCAGTACAAGAGGGAGCCGGTTTTAGTTTGGGTGATTGCCGATGGAGAATTGTTTGTATTTTGGAGGCATTGATTTTGATTTTTCACGTGGTGGCATAATCAGCAAAGGCATCAAGGCATCGTTGGAGCTTGTTTGTTATTTCGCGAGGCATCCTACCCTTGACGGTTATTGCGGTATCATTTGCGAACAGGAAGAACACGCAACCGTCTCCGAGGGGAGAAATGTCAGAAGTGTAGAAGCAAAGGGCCCAACATACTTCCTTGCGGAACACCTGGATGGTGAACGTGTTTGAAAGGCAGCCATTCAACGATACCTTAAACGACCTTTGCTCAAGGTAGTTACGGGTGATTTTGACAAGATGCAAAGGAAAGTTGAAATTACAAAGCTTAAGCCCATTGTGCCAGACATTGTCAAACGCTTTCTCAACGTCTAACAATGACATGGCTGTGAACTTGGATACAGCCTTGTTACTTCGGATGTTATTCATCACCCTAGTACTAGCTGATGATTTGTGGAGTGTCCCTTCCTGAACCCGAACCCGAACTTGAGCAAACGATTGAGAATAAGTTTCTCGAACAATTTACTCAGCGCTGAAAGGAGGCTGATCGGTCTGTAGCTTGAAGCTAGCGTTGGGTCCTTTCCGGGTTTGCAGATAGGTATGATTTTCGCTGTCTTCCAGATACTTGGAACGTAGTGCAATTCCAAGCATCTGTTGAAGACAGCAGCCAGCAGAGAGCGAACCTTCATGCTGAGATTTTTCAACACAAGGTTGAAAATTCCGTCGAACTCGGGAGTCTTCATGTTTTTGGTGCATTTCAGCGCTGAGCAAATCTGTTCCACTGTGATTCTATCCTCCGGAGGGATAGCACAAGGGGAGGAATCAAGGTTGAGTACGCATTGCTCAACCTGAACTTCGAGCGGACTTTGGATGTTGAAGCCAAACAAGAGTGATTTGGCAATATGCTCACCAATTGCATTTGCTTTCTCCTGAGGGGTCATTATGAGCCTATCGTCATCATATTCATCTTTGAGTGGTGGAATGGGTTTGGGGTGCGTCTCTAGGACCTTGACAACTTTCCAGAATGGTATGGAGCGATCGTCCAGATTCTGGACGAGCCGCCCGAAACTTTCGTTCCAGAGTGAGACCATTCTGGAAGCAATCTCCTTGTTCAGATCCGCCATTTAACGTTTCCTCGCTAGATCTTCGGTTCTTTGAAACTGGCGTCTACGAACATTTTTCAGGCGAATCAAGAGTTGGGTGTGGGAATAAATGCCAATGTAAGGAACTCGTCAGACGTCAAGCGGTGGGTTGTCGATGATGTGCCTTTCTAAAGAGTGATACGGTCAAAATTTGGTCAAGGGAAAACGCGTGTAAATCGGAAAATCGTTTATTTAAAAAATCAAATTAAATTTCTTTTTCAAGTTCAATTAGTATGAGATTAAGGAAAAATATTCAGTTAGGCTTCCGCGTTTCCAAATCCGAATTGCCGGGCCTTACGCTTGACCCCTGCCATCAGATTTTGTACAGCCACCTTGTCCACCTTCTTCGCCGCAGAAAGCCAGTTTGCCTTGAACTGCTGCTCGCCCTTAGCAGTTTTTTTGGTCTTCTTTAGGTTCCGCTTGACAATAGCCCAGTATTTCTCAATTGGGCGGAGCTCTGGCGTGTTGGGAGGGTTCTTGTCCTTGGGAACCACCTGCACGTTGTTGGCGGCGTACCACTCCATGGCCTTTTTACCGTAATGGCAAGATGCCAAATCCGGCCAAAACAGTACGGAACAACCGTGTTTCTTCAGGAAAGGCAGCAGACGTTTATTCAAACACTCTTTCACGTAAATTTCTTGGTTGACAGTCCCGGAAGCTATGAAAATGCTGCTTTTCAAGCCACAGGTACAGATGGCTTGCCAAACCAGATATTTTTTTGCGAACTTTGACAGTTTCATGTGCTTGAAAACATCTGCTACCTTTCCCCTTCCTTTTGCCGTATAAAACTCCTGTCCCGGAAGCTGCTTGTAGTCGGCTTTGACGTAGGTTTCGTCGTCCATTACCACGCAGTCAAACTTCGTCAGCATCGTCGTGTACAGCCTCCGGGATCGCGCTTTGGCCGTCGTATTTTGTTTATCATCGCGATTTGGAGTCACTACCTTCTTGTAAGTCGATAGTCCGGCTCGTTTTTTGGCTCGATGCACGGTTGTAGACGATACACCCAGCTTATTTGCGGCATCTCGGAGAGAGAGGTTAGGGTTTCGCTTGAAACTACCGGCAACTCTCTTTGTCGTCTCAGCGGTTTCCTGTTTTCGATTTCCCCCCGATCCAGACTTCCTGGCTGTCGACAAACGTTCCCCAAACACTTTAATTACATTTGTAACGGTTGATTTGGCAACTTTTAGCGATTTTGCCAACTTTGCGTGCGAGTAGCTCGGATTTTCGCGATGCGCGAGCAAAATTTTGATACGCTGCTCTTCTTGCTTGGACGGCATTTTGACAACTGAAGAGTGAATTCCAAAATCAAAATAGGAGCAACATTCTACACACACACACCTTCAAAATGAGGGGTGTTCAGGTTTTTTAAATGCAAAATTGAAAGAAATACGTCAAGTTGATATTGACCAAATTTTGACCGTATCACCCTTTACCACGCGTCCAAACTGGGCCCAGTTTACGCGATGGTAGTCCTTGCGCAGGCTTGGAGCAGGGTCCACATTGTAGCCCAGTTCAGCCACCACCGGTTGGTGGTCGGAGCTGAGCTCGTTCAAGGCTACCGGCTTGGACAAGCCGGCATTTGTCAGGAACAGGTCTAGCGTCGATGGGTCGCCCGCCGGTGAGATAAATGTTGGCTCATCCGAAAACCAAACGGAGTACAGTCCATGCTGTGAGGGGTCGAACAGCAGACGACCGTTCTGGTTCTGCTGGTAGTTTCGCCAGGCCTCATGGCGAGGGGGCAAGTATGGCCAGTAGGGTGTCCCACAGTGGGACGAAATCAAAAATAGTGGGACATGGCTATTTGCGACGAGATTATTAAGTGTAGCATTGTGATGTCTTCTTTAACATTTTTGATTAAGGGGGGTATACACTAAGATAAAAAAATAACTGTTTTTATGTCTTCCTGAAATTGATGATCATATATGGAAACATTGTAGATGAAGTCATTTTGAGAAACTTTGTCCAAGACGCCAATTTTCTATCTTTCAAATGGACGAAGATATAGGGTGAAAATGGAGTACAAACGCTAGTACCCCCTTAAAACCGTTTTTTTACCATAACATTTTCCTTTGAATTTTTTAATTTGTTCAATGCTCAACAAAGTTGTAAGTGCTTGTAAGTTGTAAATCGCTTATTTCTTCATGTAAAGGATTTACATCCGTATTTATAATTTTTCTACACTAACATTAAAGGGGTATATCTGGCAGGTTAGTAGGTATTAGCAGCTAAACTGAAAGTAATTTCGTTCAGCAACTTATACCCTACTGTAACATATACAATTCATAGGGGATCCAAGGGGATGCCTAATGAATTTTCTAATAAAGTACCTCAATGTTTTGTTACGTTTTGTTGTTTTCATGACCATTTTTCCAAGTATGTACATTAGAGTGGGTTTTAGCTTCGACAAAGTTGTTTGGTATAGTATTTTCAATCTAAGTCCGAGTTTTGATGAAATTTGAGCAATATCAGGATTTTTGATAAGCAAATGAATAGGATCGCTCCGTTTCCCATACAAAATTTAAAATTCTCCCGCAAATCGAGATTATAACCAAATTCGTTCAAATTTTGCGCAGCTTTTAGGGACCAGAAAAAGCATTGAAAGAACTAATGTAAAAATGGTCAAATGAAAACAGCAAAACGTAACAAAACAATTCATTCGAAAATTCATTAGGCCTTAGATCCCCTATGAATCGTATTTGTAACAGTAGAGTAGAAAATGCCGATCAAAATAAAGTTGAGATTACCTGCTATTACCTGCTAACCTGCAAGATATACCCCCTTACAGATAGCGTTAAAACATTATAAAAAAGGATTTCAATCCTTAAAACAAAGAGATATCGATCTGTTTTTGGCATAAAAAATGTGCAGTTTTAGAGCACTTACAACTTTGTAGAACATTCAAAAAAAATTAAAAATCCTAACTAAAAAGTTATGGTAAAAAACGGGTTTTAAGGGAGTACTACCGTTTGTACTTCATTTTCACTCTTTAACCTCGTCCACTTGAGAGATGGAAAATTGACATCTTAGACAAAGCTTCATAAAATGACTTCATCTACAATGTCATCATCAATTTTAGCAAGACATAAAAAAGTATTTTTTTTTATCTTAGTGTATACCGTCCTTAATCAAACAATTTTACCACTGCAATAAAGTATTTAAAAATTGAAGTCTCATTCTAGTTTCGACGCAAATGGGCATGTCTCTCTTTTTTTTATTTCGAGCCACTGTGTGTCCCAAAACAGCATTTGTCATGAAAACTGGAGACTCACCCTCCAAATTATTTTTTTTTAATTCTCTAAAACAATGATTTATTGGTACATAATGACATTTAATCGACAAAAGTGGGCTTAAAACAAAATGTTTTTTTTTAATCTAATCCAATGGTAAATTTTATAACGAACAACTTTGCCGAAGGAAGTATGATCCTATGCAAGCATGGGAAAAATCGTTCCATTTTGCATTCTCAACTCACTCACACGCATACAACATCAGAAACGAACAGCAGCTTGTGCGAGCCGCACTGATTTCGTTCGTATTCGCATTGCTTCTATTTTCTTCGATAAATGCAGAATGGAGCAAAACAGACAGCTGAGCGTAACATGAATGATTCTGAGTGTAGTAGTGTGGATGATTCCTCTCTTATTAATTTTTCCATGCTGAGCCTTTTACGATTGCATTCTGCTGAGTGAGTTGAATGAGAATTTTGCAGAAAGAATCACTTTTTATTTTTAGCTTTAAACATACATTGACACATTTAAATCGCTATTGATATCGAGAAAACTGTTATACTGTAACACATAAACATAAGCGTCACGCAAATAACTTAAAACTGCTGTGGCCAATTCAACTGATTTAAATCAGTGAGCCAAAAACTATCTGACTCGGCTATTTAAATCGTTAGCATTCGGATTTTACGCATTCAATCTGGTTCTCCCTAGCTAGAGAAAATTTTTCGGCTGCCTTTCAGTTTATCCTTCTTTCCTTCTACTGCTGTCAGTTCTGAGTCGAGCTGCAGAGTCACTTGGTAGGAAAAATTTACACTCGTTCGGCAATCTGTTTGTAGGCGAGGATGGCTATTTTGATTCTGTGGTGCTCGCGCGAGTGAATGAATTTTTCCATGCTTGATCCTATGTTGAAATCTCGTTGATGTATTCACGATTTACTGAAGGAGGAAAACATATTTTAGCAAGTTTTTGAAATTCCTAATATGTATGTTCTTGGTTAGTATTGATTATTATCTTTTGATTCCATGCAATAATCATCAAATATATGCAGCAATTAACGAGAAATCAGCAACATTCTACATTAGTGGCACCGGTGGTGTAGTCGTAAGCGTGCTTTTCACTCACCCCAAAGGGAATGGGTTCCATCCCAGTCGGCGCTGCCGGGATTTTCTGAGGCATCTCTGAATCTGATCACGCTTTCCTTCGGCAGGGAAGTAAAGCCGTTGCTCCCCCGTTCCATGAGTTGATGGGTCGATAGGTTGGGTCTAGGCGTCGGTAGCGTTATAATCAGTACGGAAAACAAATCAAGGAAAAAAACTGTAAAGTTATATGTACAATTTCATTTCATGCTCAATTTTTTTACGTTTGTAACGGACTACATCGCATGTAATTTTCATTATTTTTTAGTGTGCAGAAATGCTTTTTCTGCGATCTGGTAAACCTAGAAATTGACAATACTCGCGTCACTTTTCAAATAGACCAATGTAACATATCCACCATTTTGAGAAAATCGAATTTGAAGTTCGACAGATTATTATTTTAACTGTTTAGAAACAATACATTTTGAATTCCTATTTTTAATGTACTCAGTGAAAATTCTGTAGAAAAGGTAAAATCACAATTTTACTTTTAATTTCATGCTAAAATATAGAAAAAATTACATAGGACGTTTTGACTAGTCAAGTTGTACATCGGACATGTTACATTGGACGATTTTTCTCAATGACATAATCAATAAGTGTTACATTGGACGTTTTCTTCTACATGATACTAGATTCCCTTTCACAGATTTCAGAGTAGAGTACCTAACTTTAGATTGGCCCCGCCTTTAGAAAATGAGCACCAATCATGTTAGGCAGTCCAAATGACCGAAGTAACAATCATCTACCCGTCATTTCAAACTGTAAATTGGACAATGTTTGACCTACGATTATCTTAAATAAATGAAAGTAAATTTGCATGGGTGTTTTTGTATCACATACAATGATAGAAGAGCAATAGTCTGTATTGCTTAACTCGATTTGTTTACATTTGTTACTTAGGACCTTTTGAAAAGTGACGCGAGAATATGAAATTAATCGCCACTACATGGTCGATGAAGTACACTCAAAATTTAGTGTCTTTTCACTCAAACTCGCAAAAACGCAGCTTTCTCGTAGCTCTCGCTTCGTCTCAAAAACCTTCTCGAATATAATGAACATCGACGGAAATTTTACTCAGTCTAGGAGTATACTAATAGACTGAATAAAACCTCTCTTTATACTCGAGCACACGGCTAATGAGAACGACCCAAATTTGAGTTTAGTTTATTCATAATCGCCAAAAGTGCAGGAACTCGGCGATGAGTAAATTTTCCAAATGTTTTTCTGAGGAAAACCTAAAAAATCTGCCGGAAGATTAGGATTATTTACCAAAATTTTACCCAGTCTAGGAGTAGTACCAATAAACCGAGTGAATCCAATCTTTGCTTTTCTCATATTCGGGAATTTATTCCTGGACAAACCTGAAAAAACCAGCAAAAACATGAGTCAGATTAACTCATCCCTGAGTTCCTGCACTTTATGTAATTTGTGAATAAGCTAAACTTAAATTTAGGTTGTTCTCATTCGTCGTGCAGATTTTTGAGGAACAGCGAGGAAAGTTTTACTCAGCTAAGAGAAACCTAACTTTTTGCAAATTTGAGCGAACGAAACTCAAATTTGAGTGGGTTTAATCGGTCGTGTAGTTTCACCAACCTAGCAACGAAAATATAGATAACAATACACTTGGTGACTGCGGCGGCGGTATCCCCGTCACCTATAATAATAGCCCTGAAGTCACAAGTGTGATAGATCTCTTAACTGGTGCTGTGTTTTGTCTACCGGGCAACATGTAGAAGCAGCTTATTCATTCACATTATGTACACGATATAAACTCGAACCGACCGACCGTCTAACTAATAAAATATTATTATGATTATATAAATCTAATAATTATTACATCTTTATCTGACCACCATGATCGGCGCTCGCTGGCCGGCCAACTATGTGGCAGGGCGAGCATTAATATGTTTGATGCGATGTTTCATTTAACGGATGGTCGATTATCGAGCGGGCGAGATGAGCAGGGAGGTAAAGTTCTGCTATTAAGCTGCAAACTCCCGTCTGGTCGTCCCGTCCTGTTTGAAGGAGTTGGTCACCAGCACTGGTTTGATTAGCCGAAGGCGTCGCGCAGCTATTGTGTGAAACGTCGCTCGCTGTGCTGTACAACGTGTGTAGTGCTGGGGTGTTCGATAGGGGGAAGATTAAGATTTATCTTCACGGCAAACGTACGAGTTGTTCCGAGTTGACTCCTGACCGGTGATGTGAACTGAAGATTTTGAGGGGCAATTGAGAAATCAAAGTGACGATCCACTTGTAGATGGCGAGCGGGGGAAAATGGTAATGACGTTCTGCTCGCTGTCAAACTGAACGTACAGAACGGGTTTTTAGTACATCATCATTGTTTGTAGTTGTGGAGCTGAAAACTAGGTGTCACATGACCAGTTTTAGTTTTGCTATGATGTACGCGAGGTTTGAAAAGATTTTGGATTATTAGGTCCTGAAATTAGTGACACTATTGAACAATCAAAGTGACGATTGACTCACAGATGGCAAATGGGTGGAAATGACAAAGATTTGATATCTGTAAAATTTCATGTATTTTGTTAGTACATCATCATTTTTGTAATAGCGGATCTGAAAACTAGAATCGCCAATCTGTATTTCCCGTATGAAAACAGTTAATATTCGTGAGATATAGATGATGGCACTATCCTTGCCTTGGTATCGTTGTTAGAGTAATTTTTATGTAGTTATCAACTAAATGAAAATTGTTCTACCGACGCACCGTCTCATTTCCAAACCGTGAATCATTCGCGTTCATATCTCTCAAGGAAATGAAGAGGGGTTACCCCATCCATGCGAAACAGGCAATATGATTATTGATGACCGCTTATCGGACGAGTCAGGCCGCGCGGCGGCGCTGATAATGATGGTTGATGGTCAGCAATTTTATTGTGCAGTTGTTTAGCATTGTTGTCGCCGTCGCGTCGTCGTCATCGAACCCGCAAGTAATGGACCACACAGACTCCGAAAAACGGGGCTCGACGACCATTCGATGGGCTACACGCTAATCGCAGTTCGATCTCGCCGTGCCATCGGTTCGTTATTTGTGGGGCCACAGCAATCATCACATCGTCAATTTACGTTCCCCAAACAGCCGCTAAATCAATGTCCAAAATGCAGGTGTTTCGCAGAACGTGGACCTCGGTGGTGGCTGAGTGAACGAGCATCAAAGAGATTTCGCAAATTTCTGTTCGGAAATTTTGGGTCGGTCGTCGTGGTTTGCGCTAAAACAAACGATACAGGCGATCGTATCGGTGCGATAAGCGACGATTTTTTTATTGAACCAGTCACAGTAAGTTTACGGAAAAAATAGCAGCGCCGCGTAACATAAATTTCGACGCGTCCGATTTCCGCCGATCGGAGAATGTTGATAAGGGTGTCGTTGCAACCCGAACAAACATTTGGATCAAAAATTGTATTGCGAAATCATGAAAAACCGAACGACTAATATAATGTTTGGAAGCCGATTAGCGGGCTTTGTGATTACTTGAAAAATACTCGCAGATCACAAAGCATGGACAAATAAGAATGTCCATCAGTGGCGAAGGCATGCATTCTCAATTATTCTAGAAGTGCTAGACTACGCTTTTCCGTCACAAAAAAAAAAACAACCGGTAATTCGAATTAAGGTCAACCTCCTGGAATCCTTCACCCGGTACACAAACTCACCCGAGTCAGTCCGGATTAATCTCGGTTCATATAAAACCTCCAATGCAAAACTAAATATACCAAATTGCCATCCCTCGCGATGCACGAAGTGCCACACCGATCTCCCGTTCGCTCGCGCAAAGATTTGAATGAATTAAAACGCGATTCGATACAAACGGGGCACAGCTGAAATCTGCTCTGCGAAAACAAAAGGACAAATAAAATAATGAGTCGATTCACGATCTCTGGAGGCAGCGGCGGCTTCAGCGCGCCAGCCAGTCTCGCTCAAACCCGCCAGAGCTCGCAAAATAAAAAAAAATAAAAAACAGTACAAGAAAGTGCAAAGCAATTTGTTCCTGTCCTGTCCTCCCGAGGCTCATCCACACAGGGACCTTAATTAGTCACTATCGCCAGCCACGACGTTGCACGACTCACTGCCATAGGGATGGATTGGAATCTGCTGTGCGCTCCAAAGGTCCACCGAGGTGTTCGGGAACTAATTTTGTGGGCAACTAGAGTGCTCTACTAGAGCAATTGGACTCTTTTGGTGGCAGTGATGTCAAATGCGCCTATGGATCCCAACTTCACCAACGGAAAGCACAGAGAACGCTGAGTGGGTCTTTTGGTATGCAAGAAATCAAGTTGTTCAACAGGGAGGAAGCTTATCTCCAGAGCAGTTTCACAGAAAACCAGAGGATTGGGCTCGTTCCACGAAAAATCTTTCCATCATCCCGGGTTGCATTCGTTGACTTTGTTTACAATCAGATTGCTCATATTGTATGCGCTCACATACCGGCCAGCAGCAGCGGTGGGCACAAATCATGCAATCCGAGCCTCTTGTGTATGTTCCTCCGGATGGCATAAAGCGGGGACCGTAAGATTACTCCCGCATATGCTTTCGCGCGAAAAGCAACATCGTCATCGTCGTCTCGTTCCCGTAAAATCCGTTTCATGAAAAGATCAATACTTCACCACCTCGCGCGCCCATCATCTGGCTCAGCTAATTCTCACCACACAAAGACGGCAGGACGGCAGGCATGCAGGGGCAAGATCTACACTGCTGTGTTGATGCTACTTCTGCCCGTGATGGCATGCAGAAAACTTGGTACAAAGTGTGCCCCCTCTCTCACTTCTTTAATCGCACGTCATCATCATCGTCAGCTGGCCAAACCTCAGGAGGCCGAACCAGTGGACCAGTCAGTGGACAGTGTGACAATATTGGGCATCGTTCCATCCAAGCCGAGAAGGCGACGACAATGAAATCCTTCGATTTTGGATGAAACCTTCCAGCTGGTTTACAAACAGGCGATAAACACGGACGAGGAAGCAAAGTTGGCCACGGTTTTGAGCGTTTATTTTCCACGGTGATGACTTAATTTAGACAACCGGATCGGACCGAAGAGCGAAGAATGGCAAGCCTTGATTGGTGTTCGGTAATGCCTACTATGTTATGAACCATGCTTTGGATAATGAAGCAGTATTCAGTCTGTTGTGAACAGTGGATAAAAGATAATTGAATCCCATATATTCCGCAAAGCCTAATTTGAAATTTCTAAACGCATTTGTTACTCATTTTATTTTCTTGCATCAAACAAAACCATCCATCTCCACATAAAACATCATTACGATATCTCGCAAATCTAATTGCACTAGTTTGCTTTCACGATCGTTTATCTTCCCTTTTTTTGCGGTTCAAGTCAGGTTTCAAAACTATCCCCACGTTTCCATGACCGAGACAAGAACCTATTAGAACACCGTCGGTCGGTTGGTGTTTGCGTGACTTTGGCGGAGTGTTGTTTTTTTGGAAATTGTGCCTCGTCGCCCAACGCTACCAGCGTTTTCTTGCTTATACAGAACATAAGTAATAAAATTAGTCGGAATATAAATTTTAGTCCCATTAAAAAGTGCTCCAACACCGATTTAGCCGCACCTCCCACCCCTTGGCCCAGCGATGGAGAAGTTGAGCTTGTGGTGGGAAAAAGTGCCGAAATTGTTTCACCTACTGCAGCGGTTATCTGCATTTTTTTTTTTTTCGGGGGTTTTCCTGACGACGAGGGATGATATCGGACCAACACGGTTGGTGTCCATAAACACAGTCGCCTACTCTGACTGCTTGCAGTTGCTGTGGTTGATGGAAGCCGAAAATAGTTGAAAAATATAATTAAAATAAACATGAATGAAAAATATGAACTGCTATTACGTGTTCAGGATGCGATATTAATTTGCATATTATTGTGTCTGCCGACTGCCGGGCCTGTCCGAATCGGTGTGTCTTGTGAAGAACCGCAAGGGTTGATGCATATATTATGTCACGCTCTAAGTAAGGAGGGGGGGGGGGGGTTTCTAAGATTGTGTGACAAGCAATACATTAGGTATAGGAAAAACGTCTCGATAGGGGGAGGGGGTAAAGTTTTCCTCGATTTAGCGTGACATAATTAATGCATGGGCCTTGAGGACCATGAAACTCGTTGCCATTGAAGCAGTCTCGGATCAAGAAGATGTAAACCATATACGAAACAAGTGATAGCGCTTTGGTATTACATATATGTAATGAAGTCGAAGCTAGATTTTAACTTAAGGTGGATCATTGTTCTTAAAATTTGAACTATGTAATAACAAAAACTTTATTTTTCCTTAAGTATTATCCTTGCAAATTCTATATGACTGGGGATGGGTAAATTTTACATCACTTAAAATAGTTCAAAAATTTTACCAAAAGTTCTTGTTCTACGATTTTTGAATTTTGAACTGTAAAGGGCGAACACGAAATTATTGCGACACATTCAACAGGGCATAACTTTTTTACCATTGGGTAAAAATCAACCAAATTTTGCACACTTTCTCATTTATGTGTATTGTGTACATGCTGTCAAACTCGAAGTCGTGTTTTTCGATTCAACGAAAATGGAGGTGAACCAACGCGAGTTGAGAGAACAAATTCTTTCCAAACACCTGGAATTTCCTGACCTGTCGCACCGGCAGTTGGGAAAAATGTTGAACATTCACCATTAAACCGTCTCCAGAGTGTTGAAGCGGTTCCAGGAGCGGTTGACGTTGGACCACGGCAAAGGAGCTGGAAGAAAACCGGGACCGGAGAACAAAAAGACGGAGGGAAAGGTGAAGCGGATGATTAAAGCAAATCCCAACGTCTCAAGCCGTGATTTGGCTAAAAAGATCGGCATGTCGCAGAGCTACGTCCAGAATGCAAAGAAGAGAACTGGACTACATACATACAAGGTACAGAACTTCCCAAACCGCGATGAGCGGCAACAATCGACGGCTAAAACTCGGGTACGGAAGCTCTACGAGAAGATGCTGACAAAATATGGCTGCTGTGTGATGGACGACGAAACGTATATAAAAGCCGATTTTAAGCAAATTCCGGGGTTGGAGTTTTTCACCGGCAAGAGCAAGTTCGATGTGGACGACAAATTTAAGAAGAAGAAAATGTCGAAGTTCGGCTCCAAATATCTCATTTGGCAGGCCATCTGCTCTTGCGGACTGAGGAGTGAGCCTTTCGTGACAAAGGGCACAGTAAATGGCGAGATCTACAAATCTGAGTGCCTCGAGAAGCGCCTTTTGCCGTTCTTGCAGCCGCACGACGAAGCTCCGCTATTTTGGCCAGATTTGGCATCATGCCACTATTCTAAAAGTGTCCTGGAGTGGTATGAAGCTTATTCTGTCCATTTTGTTCCAAAAGACATGAATCCGCCAAACTGTCCGGAGCTGCGCCCGGCGGAGCAGTACTGGGCAATAATGAAGCGGGAACTTCGGAAGAGCAAGAAGACAGTCAAAGACGAGAAGGACATGTTAAGAAAATGGAAAAAAAATCTGAGAAACTGGTACCGGATGACACTGTAAAGACTTTGATGGAGGGCATCAAGCGAAAATGCGTTCAATTTTACACTCAAGGCTCCATCGATTGACTTTTCTTTTGATTTTTGAAGTAAATATATGTATAAAACTACCCTAAAATTTTGGTTTAATTCTAAACATTATAAGAAAATTGGCATGACATTTTCGGTGTCGCAATAATTTCGTGTTCGCCCTTTACATAGATTTAAAATTCCAAAATTTTGCATTTTTCAAGAGCCTTTTTTAATAAAAAAAACTGAAAAATTAAATTTAAAAATGTTTGTGCTTAAAATATTTTTTTACTAAAATTAATTTTTCTTCACAATTTTGCCTCAGACTTTCGATCAGAACTGTTGGTTACGTGCTACATTTTTTTGAAAAAAAAACGTTGAAAACGCCATTTTGAAAAAAAATACGAGATCCAAAATGGTTGAATTTTGTCAAATATGTGAATGATTGACCATAACAAAGAATTATGCAAAGTTTTATGGGTCATTTCAGCTCAAGTGGGTACAGAATTTGGTGTATGTCACCGATTTGAGCCAAACTTGGCCAAAACGCTTATTTTGGCATTCTGAACAAACGCCTTTTTTGTTTTGCTCTGAAGTGCCTAGATCCCTCTCGGCTACAACCCTGGATTTTCAAAATCTTTAAAAATTTCAACTTTCAGAAGAGATTACTCCACATCCAAATAAGCTATTCGTGGTCTTAGAACGTCAATTGAAAGGTTTTTTATGTAGACTCATATAGATGTACTCACATTTTGATTTTGTTATAGTAATTACAGTAAACATACCGATTACCGGCAGGTATCAAAATGGTTGTCAAAAAATGGCATATTTTCACCATGGACGGGACTTTTTATTTCTTAATATTTTGGGCTCAAATTTTCACCACACTTTGAAAAACTCAAGAAAAAATAAAAAAAATATTAAATAGTAATGATTTTCCACCAGAAAAGCTCAAAACTACCACGAACTCATCTGGTCATATCTCAAAAACTATTTGTCCAAATCATTTGCCCTTGGTAACACATCAAGTAGAAGAGTTTTCCAAAGTGTGGTGAATATTTGAGCCCAAAATATTAGGAAATAAAAAATCCCGCCCATGGTAAAATAGGCCATTTTTTACTATTTTGATACCTGCCGGTAATGAGTCTGTTTACTGTAGTTACTGTAATAAAAACAAAATGTGAGTACACCTATGTGAATCTCCATTAAAGAACCTTCAAATTTTGTTTGTCTTATTTGGTTGTGAAGTAATCTCTTCTGAACGTTGAAATTTCTAAAAATCTCGAAAATCCAGGGTTGTAGCTGAGAGGGATCTAGGCACTTCAGAGCAAAATCAAAAAAGGCGTTTGTTCTGAATTCTAAAATAAGCATTTCGGCCAAGTATGTCTCAAATCTGTTACATCGTTACAACTTGGGGACGATTGGTTGTAGCCCGGCTTTCCGCATTGCGTTTGACATTTGTATTAAGTATAACGAGAGTGAGAGAGGGAGAGAGAGAAGGATTTGTAATTTCTACAGTGTTCAAGATTGTTAAGAAGTTTGGAGAAACGTGTTCTCTTGAAGATTTACCGAAATCAGGGTGCAAAAAGGGGGCATCGGACCAGAAAAAGGAGCTGGCAGCGGTACGCCTTTTGAAATCGCATAAACCGTGTTCCTTTCGTGAAATTGCCAAACAAATGGAACTGTGCAGAATATAAAAAAACGTAATAATATTAGAACCTACAAGAAGCAAAAACCACCAAAAAGGACGGATTCACGGAAAGCTTCTTTGAAAATACGGTCACGGAACTTGTATGACGTTCTCCTTCAAAAGCCGAACCGGTGAATTTTGATGAACGACGAGACATGGGACAGATGTGCGATGTGGCATTTGCTCCTGTGGCTTGAAGAGTCATTCGTATTTCACAACCGGCACAATCAATGGTAAAAATTACAGTAAAGAATGCATCAAAAAACGGCTTCTACCCATCTACCGAAACCACACTGATCCTCCATTGTTTTGGCCGGATCTGGCATCTGCTCACTATGCTTCTGCTACGTTCTAGATGCTCAAGAAGGAAAAAGTCGATTTTGTCGAAAATTTCCAAAATCCTCCAAACTGCCCTGAGCTGCGTCCCATCGAAAAATACTGGGCAAGCTCTGTTGACTGCTTCAAAAAAATTTGGTCTGCAGCACAACGAAAAGTCAAGAAGAAATTTGTGCAGAATCTAATGAGCGGTATCAAGAGAAAAGTCCGAGCGTTCT
Source organism: Ochlerotatus camptorhynchus (assembly GCF_037179485.1). Lineage (NCBI taxonomy): Eukaryota > Metazoa > Arthropoda > Insecta > Diptera > Culicidae > Ochlerotatus > Ochlerotatus camptorhynchus. The sequence continues at coordinate 509,594 of NW_027040904.1, forward strand.
TCAGAAATGAGAAATAAACATTCAAACTCACGTGAAATCGGTCATATGTATGTTGATTTTCATTTATATAAAGTAAACTTATGCATTTGTTCGAAAATATATATTTTCCTTTGAGAAACAGGTGTCTACTTTCATTAATAAACAGTCCTTAAAGCTTTAAACTGAAATAACTTCGGTGTTTCTCATCTTGTCAAGTTGAAATGTTCATATTTGTTATTCAAAAACATTTGCTCAATCTGCTAGGAGTAGTTGGATATGGTTGGGCTAGAGTATCCCCTCCGCCCCCCCACTTATATCCTTGAAAGTAAAGTTACAGACTTAAATAACTTCGGAATTTTCCATCTTCTCGAGATTGTATGTTCGCATGGGTTATTCAAAAACATTTGCTCAATCTCATAAGCGTAGATCAGGATTTCCTTCAACTTCTCTATTAAAAATTAACAATAAATGATTTTGTTTGTTGTCTTTGTTGAAACATTTTATCAGGGGGAGGTAGCTCATCGATTCTTCCGGTTCGCCTCCTAGCATCGTGCTATAAGGTACCAGGCGATAACCAGGGTAGTTGATCGATAGCTCGATGACGTCATTTCGTTGGCGTCTGCTATGGGAAATTCTCATAGCAGGCGTTGACGATGGGACGTTGTAGAGTTGTTGAATAGCAACTATCGTGGTAACTCACCGATTACCTGTCGATCTGCCAAATTTGGAAAGACGTCTGCATTGAATTGTCTCATATAATAATATTCCGCCCACTATATCACACGAAATTGCGAGTAGTTGAGTGGAATGGAGATAAGTTAAGCATTGGGTACAGGACCAAGTCTCCCCTGGGTGGTGCCAGAAGATGAGCGCAATAGAATCATCAAGTTGCCATAAGGCACGGAATGAGACTATTGCATGGCTGGGTAGTCAAAGTCTTCCATTCGTTAGTCATTTCAGGTGGATAAGAACAGGTTTAGGTTTAGGGTGGGCGTTGGCCAGATTTGGATTTTTCAGATATAATCCTAAATAGGACCTAGATTATTTAATACACTAGTAACCTCAACTTCTGTCACAATGTTTCATTGTGACTAATCAACACTCAATGGGTAAAATATCAAATTTGCGGTAAATTTGAAAAAAGGGAACTTGGAGTGTAGAGTGCACTGCCCACTGGACGATTCTGAAGCCTGACCAAGTGAGTGGGTTACGGGTTTATTTGATTGTACGTCATTTACAAGTTATATATAGATACATTCATACCATTGGCATTTTGTATTTGAGATAAGACAGAGACAGTATGCGGAGGGCCCGCTTAGGGGGAGCGTAACCCATGTTATGGCTTCCATTTATTAAATAGTTCAGATAGGCTGGAAATGATAGGGTCATGGTGAGAAAATGTACCATATGGTGCCCGTTCACTGATCAAAATTAGATTCAAATCGTCAGGCCCTGCCCTGGAATAAGGGAATTGACGATGATTTGTCAAGTTTCATTTTGCATTTGCATATAATTGTAAGTTTAGGTTTGCTTTTGTAATTGTAAGATAGATAGTTTGCCTCAATTGAAACATTGAGTTAAACATGACGAATCATACCTCTAAAATAGTAGTAGTTACAGTGCCGCATTATCTAACTTTTGTTTTGTTTGTTTACATATAACTAATACTAATACCTCCTTGTTTTCTCTCTAATTTGTCTACTATGTCCCACCATCACGATGAGAGATGAGCTACCGTACATGGTACACGCTCATATACACTCCCAAAATAGTATTCCGCAAGTAAGTATATCACAGAGGCAACTAAAGATCCAGAAACAAAAACCGAAAACGCTGAACGGCAGATTGGTTTACAGTGGTCGACCAGGGTATGTGCTGATAAATTACAAAATTACAATTACATCATTATTCCATACATCAGCTTGAATTACGTTGATCGACATTACATTTTTTTGCTGTGCACTACACCACCGGAGCCAGCAAAGTTCAACAATCCATCGTTGCTTATGCCTTTGTTGTCGTTTGGAACCAGTTTTGCGAGGTAGGTGACGATTGTGCGTATTTCTCGCGTAAATTTTGAAAAGGGCCTAGCCTGAACAATACGTAAAGAGCAAATTGAAACATTGTGCGTCGCGTGAAAGTGGAACTTAATGAAGGCCTAAGTACTTTTTCGTAGTTTTTAGTTTTCGGATTTGAAAGATTGTCGGTTACAGTGGCCTGCTTACTGAGCAGAAAAACGCGGTCCCAGGTCCTTACATATCAAAGAGATTTATAGTAAAATCGCTTGTGTATCGTGTATTTTGCGAAACTCGTTGTTGTCGTTGGTTCCGGGTTTGAATGGATACAAAAATTAGAGCAACGGTATTATGTGATATGAGGGGCTCAGTGACCTTAGAGCAACCGTTTTTGCTTACTGAGCAGAACATCATGAGTCTAATCTCAGGCCCATCCACATTCAAGATTCGTCAATCGTTTTATTTGTTAATATGACTACATGTTAATAACAGCAACTCGGTGATTAAAAAGGTGCTCGTCTGCCTTGTGGCAAACGTTTTTGCTTACTGAGCAGAAGACCGTGGGTTTAGTCCCAAGCTCCTTCGCGTTATATGATCGTTAGGACATTAATTCAGCTTATCGTTTACCAAAACGAACCCTGCTGCAAACCCAACCCTCTTATCCAACATCCCAGTGATTCCTCGTGGAAGTGCAGAGGTGTTCTCGGCTTCCATCAAAGCGAGTGTCATGTCAACACAATCCTTCCCATTCCTTTCTTGACCTGTGTTCGGGCGCGGCCGGCGCTGGTATTGCCTAATTTAAGATCACCAGTTTTTACACATTGAGGATGATTGCTAGTCCCAAGCATCGTCTATTGGTTCTCTGTGTAATTACAGCTGATCTGGCAATAACAGAGTAGCAACCGTGGGCGGTCAATCAAGCTCAAGCTCAAGCTCTTTGTTGAAACATTTTATCAGTGGTAGAAAAAAACCAAAAACAGGAGAAAAAGAAAACTGCCTGTTTCATCTCAGACACATAGTAGGTACAATCGAATTTCGCTCATTGGGTTATCTTTAAGTGTGTTACGTTTTAGTTGGGCTCCCGTTAGTTGAGCTGCAGCTCACCGAAATCAAAGTCAAACGTCATTTCTGACAGTGCTGATTCCATTTCGATATTTCGAAAACCGGCAAACGAGTGGATTAATGATACACGTAATTTCAATGCGAAACAGCTGAACGAAGCGTGAAGCTGATTTCCGATATCAGCAAGAAACCTTCCCCGGAACCCAGTTCAACAGCAATACATATTTGCTTCAGGTCATCGAACAGCATCGAAAGGAGTACCCTAGGAAATATTAGAATATATTAAACTGAAATATAATTATTACAATCTCCAATGACATTTGTTTGAAAACGTGTGACATGGTATCAAGAGCAAATTTTCATTACGTCGAAAGTAACAAAGGTAAACAAAGTCGAGCTATCAGTGTCAATCGATTCTCCTGCTATTACACTATATACTGTCCGAATATAGGATCAAATCCCATTGTTAAATTTATTCACCAGTTAAATTGCTTTTTGACGTAATCACCTTCCGATCAAAATAGTTTTCGATGTTACTTAAGTCACCCAATTTCTATGGAGATGCCGTTTGACTTAAGTAACAGCGCTGAGAAACCCGTGAAAAGTGTACGTTCGTCGTTTCGCTTTCTCATTATTAAAGTGAATAAATCGAACTGTTTGTTGCTAAGATGATTTCGGTGGTCCTAAAATGATGAATGGGCTGCACGTAAGGAGACGTAATTGATAATTCTCCCGAATATCCTGGTAAATACACTTTGACTTAGGTAACAATAGGGGCCACCAAACGACGTATAATAACTTTTGACTCAAAAACCAGTATTTTTAGCATGAAAGCTAGCGATTTGCATTTGTATGATTAAAACCCTGCTAAATATGTTAAACATTGCTATCACTATGAGATTATATGTGTTTACTTGGAAATAGGAATAACTTTTCGGTCATCAAAACAAAACTTTATTTTTCTCGGATTGGTGCGAATGTTACTTACGACATAATGAAAATTTGCTCTTGGTATATTAAACCAAAATAGTAGGGAAGTGAGAAGGGAGTACCCCACTTTCAAACTGCTTCTATGCGATTGAGCAAATATTTTTGAAAAACCTATCCGAACATACCAACTTGAGGAGATGGGAATCATTATTTCAGTCTGTAGATTTACTTTCATTTATATAAGTGAGGGACGGAGGGGATACAGTAAGGCCCCCGCCCCCTAATCAACAAGGCCTGTTAGATCGAGCAAATATGTTTGAATAACACATCTGAACGTTCTATGTTCTATGACTACGCTTATGCGATTGAGCGATTGTTTCTGAATAATTCATGTGAACATACGAAATCGATATAATAAGAAACTCCGAAATTATTTTAGTTTGGAATCATTGGCACACCGGCAGTGTTGGCAGAAAAAGTGATTTTTGGCTTTTAATTCAAACCATAAATATTTGAACAGATTTGAGTGGAACAATCCTAGGTCAAAATCCATCATGCGACACATCAAAACACATGCGAATGCACAAAAATAAGTTCATTGGCGATCAGATAAAGTATTCAGGACAGTGCTGCCAGATATACCGATTTATCGGTATTTTTACCGATTTTAGAACTTTATACCAATATACAGATAAGGTTCCTCAGAATACCGATTTTTTGGATTTTATACCGATTTATACCGACTTTTTAAATAATCAAAATTAGTTTTTGCCTGCCCCGCTGATCTTTCATAGGAAATTATTGTGAGAGACTTTAATAGTTTTGAATATCTCAAGCATTTGAGCCTTCAAATACTCAAGCTATTATGCATCTAAATTTCTTATGCTTGATACTCTTTCGACGCCTTTCCTCGCCGATTTTGACTACCGACTCAGTCACTTAACGAAACATGGTTTTCTTGAAGCAGCTGATAGAAAAGAGTTGGACGTTCTTATAGGTACATAAAACACAGTAGGTTTGTATTTAGGCGAAAAGCTGTTTTAATTATTGCGTCACAGAAACGAAACGAGAAATAATCGCAGCTCTTTTCGAGCTCAATTGTTGTAATATAACTACTCTATACGTGTTTACAGTGAACTCTCGTCCTACTTTATAAATTGGTCAAAGTTATTTCAACTTCCATCGGATGCTTCTTTTGGCTTCGTCCGAAAGGTTCTTCCGTCTCCTCCTACCAGTTTTTGTCTACTTCCCCTGGCTGGAATAACTTGTTAACTTTCCCTAGAAGATTCTGCCGTTTTCCACCAGAAATTTCTTCCGATATCCTCCAGAAATCTTTTTCAAATAGAATTTTCCACCAACTTCTCACAAAGACTGGAAGGCGCAAAAATTGGTCGACAAAAAAATCGTTTTTTTTTTCAAATTCACATCACAAAAATCTTCTTCTTTCTCTTTTGGTAGTTCAATTAATATATCTAATGGAAAAAAAATGTTCGTGTATTCTTTTTATATATTTCCAAATCCGAACTGCCGTGCCTTCCTTTTAACCCCTTCCATTAAAATTTGCACAGTGGTCTCATCGACCTTATTCGCCGCCGACCATTTTCATGGATTTATTAGTTTTTTTTTTTGTATTCAGTTTGACCAAGGCCCAATACCGTTCGATAGGGCGGAGTTCTGGGCTGTTGGGAGGGTTGTGGTCTTTGGGTACCACAACCACGTTGTTCGCATCGTACCATTCGATTGCCTTTTTCCCATAGTGGCAGCTCGCCAAGTCCGGCCAGAACAGCACAGGTCTATTATGTTGCTTTAAAAATGGTAGCAGCCGCCTTTCCAGGCACTCCAGGACGTAGATCTCTTGATTGATGGTTCCCATAGTAATAAAAATGCCGCTTTTTAGACCACACGTACATATGGCCTGCCAGACGAGATATTTTTTCGGGAACTTCGATAGTTTGATGGTTTGGAAAATTTCAGCCACCTTCCCTTTTCCTGATGCGGTATAAAACTCCTGTCCCGGAAGCTACTTGAAATCCGCCTTCACATAAGTTTCGTCGTGACGACACTGTCGAACTTTGTGAGCAGATTCGTATACAGCTTTCGGGACCGCTGCTTTGCCGACGTGTTTTGTTTGTAATCTCGGTTCGCCACCTTCACCTTCTTAAACATCGACAACCCGGCTCGTTTCTTGGCCGGCTGCACAGTAGTATGGGAGACATTGAGCTTGCCAACGACGTCCCGGAAGGAGAGGTTAGGATTCCGCTTATATTTCACCGCCACCTTTTTCGTCATCGCTGCCACGTCCGGATGACGATTGCCACCGCTTCCAGGCTTCCTGGTGGTCGACAGACGCTCCCCGAACACTTTTAAAATGTTTGTCACGTTCGATTTGGCCACATCCAGCAATTTTGCCAACTTGTCGTGTGAGAACGTCAGATTCTCTTGTTGCGCGAGCAAAATTTTGACACGCTGCTCCTTTTGCTTGGACGTAATTTTGAAAACTGGAGAGCAAACGGTGAATCATCATAGCAACCATTGTATATACACTCGACTTCCAAATGCAGCATTTCAGGTGTTTTTATGCATTTTTAACAGAAATACACCAACTTGAAGTTGACCAATTTTTGCGCGTTTCAGACTTTATAAGTTTCTTTCGATTGTCCGAAAAAGCTTCTGGCTTCCACCGGATGAAGCTTCATACTTTCTTCAGAAGTTTCTTCCAAACTACCGTCTTCTCCTGCAATGCTAGTTTTGATGTTCTAATGTGACCTTTTGCGGTGTTAAGGTCTTCTTTGCGTTTTAGGTATTTTGAAGACCAGTTTTGTTGTTTTAAGGTGATTCTACTGAAAACATGAATTTAATTTTTTTAAATATCTCGTAGTGACCAGGAAAAATGGGAAAACCTGGAATTTTAAACTATAATTGCATGATAGTTATTTGTTTTGCGGGCATCATTCAAATGATCATTGTAGCTACTCAGGAAATTTAGACATATTTTATATATTCAGTCCCATGACAACCATTGCTCCTTAGAGTCTTGCAAGAATAGACTTCAATCGGTTCAGATTAGAAGCGATCAAATTGGCGAACATCTTCTGATCTCACTGTGACACACAACTCAAATTCACCAACATTCAATCATCGACTAACTTCCATCAGTTCTTCCTAATTCTACCCAACACTCAGAGTAGTGCAGTTGGCAGGCGAATTTGCAAGCTTATGCGAAACAATCGAAAGATCGCAAAACGACGAGAAAAAGGCATAAACCGAACGAACCGATAAATATGTACTGATAAGTCGTTCGGTTGGTGTTGTCCAGCTCCATCTCATCCCTTCTGCGCTCGGGTCCAGATGACCCCCACTAACCATTGAACGAGAGCCAGCCGGGCCGAGCATCCGTTTGATTTGCCTCTCGTTCGATTTTTTTTTTCGCTTGTTCACTTTCCAGCCCGCTTTGATAGTACAATTGATTATTTTAATAAGAGTATCCCATTATTATATTTTATTTATTTTTATTGGTATCGACAATCGAAACAGCGTGTGCAACACACAACTGCTGCATTCAGTGCCGCTGTGCGCCGCTGGTGTTGGTGTCTTATCGGAAATCCAGCACCAATATGTATGTGTAGTACGACAACGACGACGACGACGACGATGGTACGAATCCGAAATCCCCCATCTCCAGCATGGTGGGGGCGCGCACATGTCCGTACAACGGGGAGAGCAATGGACAAGGATCCATGGACCATCACAACACCAGACTCTACTCTGTCGTTGTTGTTGTTGTTGTTGTTGTTGTTGTGGAAGAGAGCATGTGGTCTGCGACTGGCTTCCTCGTCTGATCCACCCCCATCGACCTCACCATCAAAGTAACGGCCACGGCCTAATAATGTTGCCATACATCCAACCCAGGCAGGCAGACACTGTTGAACGCGCGCGATCTACCAAAACTGATACGGCTCGCGGGGGCCAAACGCGCGCGATTGCTCGGAAACGATTAAAAAGGTTGCACACACAAATATATAAAGTGGACATTGCACATATGCTTCGTTTCCTCCGATTGTACAGCGGAGGAGGAAATGCAGGTACTCAGTCGGGGTGGGACCTTCTTCCTGTAAATATACATACGAGAATTGCACTTCGACCTCGTGGCATTTCGAGGAATTGAGATTTCGGAGAAATTGTTGCTGAATTCCTCAGAGTCACAATCAATCCAAGTTCTGGTAAAAAACAAACATCTCCCGGAATGCAGAAGAAGATATCTTATCTCCGGAGAAAGAATGGAGACATTTTTGACATATCTACCTCTTCGCCATGCAGCACCATAAAGGTGGAAATTTATGAGTTCGTGTGACCTTTGGCAAAATTAAGTTGCACAGCGGTTCGGTCTTATCTAATGTCGCTGTTGACCAAAACCTCACCTTAGGCAAAAGTTTTCACCTGGAGGATATGGGAACAGAATAGCTGTCGCGGTGTGGACTGCATAGCGGGGTCCTCAGGGTAAGACCAACTGGTTTGCCGATGCACAGCACGAGAGCAGGAAATTCCTTATCAGTGTTCTTCCCCAAATTTCGCGGAAGTTGATGGGAAGAAAATTTTCATATTTTTCCACCACTGTTAGATGGAGAAGTTAAGCACTCTTCTTAGTTGCTTGCACTCTTTTTCGGTGATCAGATGAGAATGGAAAGTTACTAAGACGAGTAGAATTTTACCAACATGGTCATTGGTAACGGTGCATTTAGTGGATCATGAAAATCACCCAAGGGAGTATGTATAATGACGTAGCATTTGAGGGGGGGGGGCGTTTTAGAAGTTGTGACCGGCCATGTATTAGGTATAGGTAAATACGCTACGAGCGAGGGAGGGGGCTACGTCATTTATGGATGGTCCCTGAAGAATTCATACGCAAAGAAATAAGAATAAAGAATGGGTAACAACAAGCAGAGCTAAATTGGTTTTAGTATCGGTAAAATTTAATCAGGTAGGGGAATTTACGTATTCTCGGCAACCTAAGCAGCGACCATCTTTCTATAGCCTTTTTCTCTACGGAACGCACACATATGCAGTATTGGTTTGTTTACAATCTTTTGCTGCCAGCTACTCTAACAATTTCAGTTGAAATAATTGTCAAAAACTGTTTTGAAACGCTTTTACAAAGCTCCAATATTCTCTAGTGAGAGCGACTATTGTGGGCAACCTCTTTTTATTCGGCAGCCTTTCTATTTGAGCTGCGTGTTAAACAGCTGTGCTTTCATCGGCAACTCGAAATCAGTAGCGTTTTGTGGTGGGTGTGTTTCATTTCAAGAAAGCCCTGCTAGATTGCTTTTTCTCAGTAGTAAAAATATAATCAAATTGAAGCTGAAAGCCTTAAGAATAGTTTGAATGCATTCAGCGAAGTGTTTTCTTAAGAAAATCCAGTGAAATTAGCGTTTCAATTTGGGGGAAAAATGACATTATAAAAGCTTGTAATGTACTAAAACTATAAACTTCTACTCAGGATAGTGCAATCTCATGTTTGGTGCAGTTAGCATAAGAAAATGGAAAACATTCTGATATTGTTTATTTTACTGATACTGATAGCAGGACACTTTTAGTTTTAATTTAGTTGATTTATTTTTAGCACAGGAACTGTTTTAGTGATAGTCACCTAAACATTAACTATTTTCAACTGAAAGTCACTCATTTATGGCCGAAAAAAGAACTTCAGGAAGAAATTCGGTCATTTCTCGAGACCGATTATAGGACCCTTTATGTAAAACCATCAAAACAATACCCACATTCGTTCCTAAGTGCGTAGTTTTTGATGGAATCTTCCGAAATTATCCAAATCATTCCAGACCGTTTGTGAAGATTTCATTTTCCAAAGCTCTTTAAACCGCTCTGAACTTTTACGGCCAATCATGTTCCACAAAATGTATTGTACTCATCTGGAGATTATTGGCCGGCTTTTAAGCTATTTGAGTAGTTGCGGGTAATTTGGCCGAATGCCGTTTGACCGAAATCCATTTGGTGAAGTGCCATTTGGCCGAACGTCATTTAGCCGAATACTGATTAGCCTTCCTAATGCATTCGGAAAAATTTACACAGTGTTTCCAGGCCAAAAAGTGCCCCAATGCATCAGGAAGGTGCATGTCGAAAGAAAAAAAAAAACTGGAATTATACGTGATTAACAAAGGAAAAATATAAAAATGAATAATGAAATGAATTCTTATTTATCAACATTTGGGTTCAAAAAATCCCATATTTCATGGCAAGTGCATCAGCTTTGCCATTAAAATAGATCTGTTTAACTACCAATGAATGCTCATGTTTAATCCCATAAAGCTTGAAATCTATCTATGACCGACCGGACACTACCATATACGGTGATTGAGTAAGCACCGTTCATTGAGACCGGATGGAATTCGATTATGAAATCTGTGTTAGGGAAAGCGCTTTTTGCAGGCAATCGGTGATAATTTTGATCAATATGTTGCCGAAAGACGTAATCCTACGTCATAAATTATTCAAAGTCAGCTCTCCCGTTCTTGATTTAAATTTTGGAAATTTTCATGAAAGAAGTGGTCGAAGTATCCTGGATTTTCAGTTAAGGAAAATATTGAGTTAGTGAGAGATTGAGTTCTTAGAGAGAGTTGACTACCATTTATCCTAACAGACAGTTTTAAATGTGCATCATGGCTCTGGGGAGATGGTTGGAATCCCCGCCCCTTCACTGTGCCTCTCATCTTTTATGTTGAAGATGGATTTAGTCACGTGTTAAAATAGTTATTTCTAAGTGAGTAGAATCTCAACATTTCTTCAAAAAAGACGTTCATATTTCAATTTAGGAACCTAGTATTGATCAAAACTGGATGAGTGTCGGAAACACTTTGAGCCCTTTGGAAGTTTTCTGAACAGTTCTAAAGCTCACAAATTATCTCTAAAGCAAGCTTAACCTTCCAAATGCATTAGGGAAAAAAAATGACCTCATGCACTAGGAAGGTTTAGATCGCCGAGATCTCCTGAGCCCACTTGATTAATTCCTGATCACATCAAGAGTTCTATTCTCTGAACTTCACAAAATTTTACTGAACTTCGGAATAATTTAGTGAAATCTAGAGAAATTTCCAAAGTTCAATTCTGAGAAATTCAGTGAAATTCAAAGAAGTGCAGTTAGTTTTATCGTATTCTAGGTGTGTGTGTGTGTGTGTGTGTGTCATCCTCTATCCCTCACCCAGCCGGGGGCGTTGGACAAGTAGAACTGCGAATAATTTGATCAAATCTCATGCTCCGTAATGGTGCCCTTTATGTTGTGAAGACTAGTACTTCAAAAAGGGTAACTTTTGAGGCAAGACAGTGTGTCCTCAACAAGTTAAGGGAACAGGATGCACTAGATGTCCACAACAGGTACAGAAAAACATCACGTAGACGCCCTTATTCACACTAACTACTCAGGGGGTAGAAGGTCAAGAAGAGCCACCGCCGCCAACTAAAGCTTGAACCGGGTACCTGGGACTCCCACGATATACCCGCGGCAATGGTCAGCAGACGATGCCCTGTGCGTATTTAGTATGTAATATGTTTTATTTGGATACACAAAATGTTTGAAGCCATGCGTCATCTAAACCATAATTTGCATCACCACAAAAAACACTTGTCAACAGTCTTCAACTGGAACGTACTCACCAAATCATTCTCTAGTCATCCCTAAACAATCCCTCCTCCAGCGCCTCCAACCACACAACAACCAAATAAAGGGTGATACGGTCAAAATTTGGTCAAGGGAAAACGCGTGTAAATCGGTGAAATCGTTTATTTAAAAAATCAAATTAAATTTCTTTTTCAAGTTCAATTAGTATAAAATTCAGGAAAAATATTCAGTTAGGCTTCCGCTTTTTCAAATCCGAATTGCCGGGCCTTACGCTTGACCCCTGCCATCAGATTTTGTACAGCCACCTTGTCCACCTTCTTCGCCGCAGAAAGCCAGTTTGCCTTGAACTGCTGCTCGCCCTTAGCAGTTTTTTTGGTCTTCTTTAGGTTCCGCTTGACAATAGCCCAGAATTTCTCAATTGGGCGGAGCTCTGGCGTGTTGGGAGGGTTCTTGTCCTTGGGAACCACCTGCACGTTGTTGGCGGCGTACCACTCCATGGCCTTTTTACCGTAATGGCAAGATGCCAAATCCGGCCAAAACAGTACGGAACAACCGTGTTTCTTCAGGAAAAGCAGCAGACGTTTATTCAAACACTCTTTCACGTAAATTTCTTGGTTGACAGTCCCGGAAGCTATGAAAATGCTGCTTTTCAAGCCACAGGTACAGATGGCTTGCCAAACCAGATATTTCTTTGCGAACTTTGACAGTTTCATGTGCTTGAAAACATCTGCTACCTTTCCCCTTCCTTTTGCCGTATAAAACTCCTGTCCCGGAAGCTGCTTGTAGTCGGCTTTGACGTAGGTTTCGTCGTCCATTACCACGCAGTCAAACTTCGTCAGCATCGTCGTGTACAGCCTCCGGGATCGCGATTTGGCCGTAGTATTTTGTTTATCATCGCGATTTGGAGTCACTACCTTCTTGTAAGTCGATAGTCCGGCTCGTTTTTTGGCTCGATGCACGGTTGTAGACGATACACCCAGCTTATTTGCGGCATCTCGGAGAGAGAGGTTAGGGTTTCGCTTGAAACTACCGGCAACTCTCTTTGTCGTCTCAGCGGCTTCCGGTTTTCGATTTCCCCCCGATCCAGACTTCCTGGCTGTTGACAAACGTTCCCCAAACACTTTAATTACATTTGTAACGGTTGATTTGGCAACTTTTAGCGATTTTGCCAACTTTGCGTGCGAGTAGCTCGGATTTTCGCGATGCGCGAGCAAAATTTTGAAACGCTGCTCTTCTTGCTTGGACGGCATTTTGACAACTGAAGAGTGAATTCCAAAATCAAAATAAGAGCAACATTCTACACACACACACCTTCAAAATGAGGGGTGTTCAGGTTTTTTAAATGCAAAATTGAAAGAAATACGTCAAGTTGATATTGACCAAATTTTGACCGTATCACCCTTTATCACTTTTCTTCGCTTTTCTTTTTCAAGTCACTCCGTGCACAAAAGCAATACACAGTGCAAAACCCTGACAATAGATCAGCGCCGTTCTCATCACCGCGTAAAAAATCAAACCACGCAGATAGCGCCAAATCTTCTGATGCTTGCAATTTTGCAAACATGATGAATCATGTTTTCTTTCTCGATTCGATTTCTAAAACTTCTCGTAAAGCGAGAAAACCACCACTCACACACGTATAACCGTCCGGGAGGCAGAGTGCCAGCGCTAATCCGGCAAATGCAGCCGAAAACTATGAAATCAAATGCACGCACAAAAAGAGAACTTGAGTTTTATCGTATTTTAGGGAACCTCAAAAGATTTTAGGAATATTTCAGATGTTTTAAGGGGAATTAAAAAAAGACTCTTCAAGGGAAATTTGAAGAAGCTCAAGGGAGCTTCAGAGTAGTACAGATGATAACCTCAGATAAGTTCTTCAAAGGAATTTAGATAACTTTTAAAGAAAACCTTGGAGAAGCTTTGGAATGCTTTAACAAAATCAAGACTCCCTGAAAAAAGGTTCTAAGTTTTTTAGAGATGTTCAGAGAACTTCGTAAAAACGTAGGAAATCTCATTCAAGCTTTGAAGCGTCATCAGTCTTTGCTTTTCACTTGGCTTAATTAAAAAGTAATATCAAGAAGTGGTTCTCAATTTGCTCTCAGCTACCGAAGCAGCAGAAGCAGTTGTTTTCAGTCGATCACACTTTCGAATGTGTAAATGTGTAATCTCATATAGACAAAAGTTTATATCGTTTTTTTGACAGCAAAACAGTTGTAGTTCCAGAATACTGTCTAGTTATCTGCGCCATTTTGCGTCGGAAATAGTTATTTGAAGTGGAAATACCCCCAAGAAAATCCCATTGTATTAGAATAACTTTTTTATTTCAATACATAACGAATAACAATGTTACGCAAAAACATGTTTTTATTAGCAAAATATTGTTCACAAATTGTAGGAAATCTTGGAAAAAAGTTGTATTAAAAGCTATGATTTTAAGGGCCCTTTCACAATCAACGGTATATATCTGGTATATATCTCGTAAAATATAAGAGCTAGAAATTTGGTGTCTGCAGCAAAGTTGCTTGAAATATAATTTGCTACAACTTTATCGAAGACACAAACTGTACCTGTAAAATCAATGGTTGAGATGCTATTCACAAAGCGCAAAAAGAAACACTGTGAATGGGCGAGATAGAAAATTTGGTTAAATCACCGGACACGAATCCCGTTGACATGGACACTATGTACCAGATAGCGGAGGAGAAGGCGAGCTTCGTCAGGTTCAAATCTGAAACAAGTATGAATTATGCCATGATGCAGGACACCGACCAATTAATTTTCCATTATGCTAATGGGAAGGCAGTAGAGGTACAGATATCGCATGCGAGGGCAACGTTCAACACGTACAAGTGTACAATTTACCACCTGAGGTGCCAAATAATGATCTAACGGTGGTGCTGGGTATATACGTGAAAGCAAAGTGTGTCATCCGGGAGGAATCCCCTGTGGAGTTAAGCTTAGACATGTGCACAGGTGTTGCGAGGTGTATACATTCTCAATTGGAAAAGGAAGGCACTTAATTTTATTTATAAGGGATTTTGATTTTTTCGAATTTGCCCTCATGCAGAATAGGTACAGAATTTTTAAAACCTTCTGATTTTTCATTGATTTTTATTTTGTGATTTTCTAAACAAGTTGCAATAAATTTTGTAGCAAATTGAGATCACACGACCAAAATAGAGGCGAAAAACGAAATAGATTAAAAACAGAATTTAGTGTATATTTTATGCCGGGAATAAGAACAAATGCTTCCTTTGTAAGACGGAGGGATACCGGGTGATTTCCTGCCCCAAGCGGAAGACCTGGAAGGAACCAGAAAAGCAACACCACGACGAGGAAAATCAGCAGTACATACGCTGATGCAGTGGCTGATGGTGCGTCTTTAGACAACAACGAGGTAGAGGTACTTGAGGAAAATGTAGTCAAAATGCAAAAATGCAACAACCCAATGGCCGAGGAGAGTATCGATGAAAAATCGAGTTAACTTATAAACTTGTAATATTTCAACAAGTTTTTTGACCGTCTATGCCTTATGGTGTGCCAATATGGCCTAGTTGTTGCACACTATTAGGAAAAAGGCATTTAAATAGATTCAGAACAAAGGTCAGAAGATGATTTCGAAGTTTCCTCTCTGGTACAGTTCTATCGAGGTACATAGAATTTGAAATGTTGAGACTTTAAAACAAAAAGTCGTTGCAATCCTCATGTTGAATTGCCAAAGCAGCAATAATTTACACACACTTAGATATATCACAATTAAGGGTGGTAAGTTACTGTAGTAACTGGAACACCTAGAATTTTAAAAATAAAATAAAAATAAACTAGTGAAAACGAAGTAGAGAAACAGCAGCAAAACCCCGGTTCAAGTACTCGAATGAGCAGGTCTATAAGGAGGTTCTTGAATTATACAAGATACAACAAAGTAGAGAGGAGGAGGAATAGAAGATGATCAACCATGAAGCAGAACTCATAATAATATGACAAGAACAACATGTGAAAAGGGCATACAAGTTTTTTGCAAACAAACCTTCTTATACCCTTTTCTCATCACCCATAGAAAACCAACGCAAACCGTCAACATCACCGGGTAGGGAAAACTTTCCCCTTCCCGATGATGTTGTTGGTTTGCGTGAGCGACCCTCGATTGGCGAGAAAAGGGCCTACAAAGGTTTGTTTACAGAAAGCTTGTATGCCCTTTTGCCATGAATATTTTTTTTTTATTAATTGTTACTCGGCTCCGTTGAGTTTTATTCACGACTTTGAAACTATTGAATAATGAATCGAAGAAAACGTGGATCATAACACAAATTTGCAACGAAAAATTGCAGCAACTTGATTGTGTAACAAGGGATATTTTTCATCTTAAGTAAGTCACTTTTAATCACCTCTTGGTTTACCGGAAGTTACTTTTCAGTAACTTTTCCGTAAATTTCGACCTACGCTAAAAGCAATATTTCCGGGGACGGTTCTGGCGCAGTGACTGGTTAGCATTCATGTTTCTCAAGCTGAAGGTCATGAGTTCAAATCTCACCACCGGACAAGTTACGATTGGTCTAAATTGTGTTGATCTGACTGTAATGACTTAACAAAAAAAATCACTATTTCCGAGAATATCATGTTTTTTTATTGCTTTTACAATGTTTCACACGCCGAGTGGCCGGTTTTACTGTGAATATTGCACAGAGCAAATTACATAAAACATTTTACCAACATTACAGTGTTTTTATACATAAGAGTTAACATGAATAATTATTGAAAACAATCATCCATTATTCCATCAAATGTTTAGGTCGGAGTTGGAGTCGGTAGACATATTTTTGAGGAGTCGGAGAAGGAACAGTTTTCAACTACTCCACAACGCTGTTTCAAACTAATTAAGATTATTTCAATAAATACATTTTACAACGTAAACCTTGGCTGAAAATAGTTTAAACAGTCAACAACAGTCAAAAGATGAACAAATAGAGTTCTGTTTGTAAACAAACAAAATGAAAAAATAACACTTCTTTATGTTTTCTTAAATCCTCTGAATACGTATCTTAAGAGAAGTATAGAAATGCAAGATGGTGATTTTATCTTGATCCAATACATCGTGATTGTGTACGAAAACATTGTCTAAAAATTTAGCAAACATTAATTAGATAAAACCTTTCGACAACTACATACAACATTTTGTAAATGGGAGATGAACCAGTTTGCGGATGATAAAAAAAATGTAAATTCTGTGATTGAATATCTTCCGTTTCCCGGTTTGGTGTAAATAATAAGAAAACCGAATAACATCAACGGCAGATGGTAACCCTATCCCCACTACGGATGCCACCCGGTCGCTATTTAGACGTAAATACCAAGAGACACGCACACGGGATGGAAATGCGTTGTAGGTCGCGGATTTGTGATAAGCAATGTTCGTTGTGTTGTAATTGTTACATATCTAGTCATAGAAACGACGGTCACAACGACGACAACGGCTCACAGTCGACCGCGGATAGGATGATGCATCCATTCCTGGGATGGATAGCGAAAGGATGCGTTTTCCAGACAGAGAGTGAGCTATTCATCGATTTAGGCTCTCGTTCGATGTGGTGCTTGAACGCGCACGGACAGTACAGCGCACAATGAGGAAGATCATTGTTTAATGGGCTTATTAATTATGGCATTCGATGTCCGGTCGGTTGGGTGAAACTCATTGTCAAACACTGCCGACACTGGTGGTTGTAGTTTCAATTATCTCCGGTTAGTTATTTTTTTTTTGTTTGGAAAATTAGCGTCTGTTAAAATTCATCCCTCTCGCCCTCTCTCCCTATCGACGAGAAATTTTAGTAGTAGCGGCTGGTACGACATAACCGCTGTTTGAGAAATTTATAGCTTTCCTCATCCTTCGACGACTAAATCCTGCCAGTCGACATTTATACCAGTGATTTTGGTTCTCCTCCGGGACTGAATGGCTTGAAAAAAAAAATGTGGGTGATTCATTACCCTACACGGTGACGACGACCACGACGATGGGGGAAACCCATTTCGTTGAGAACGCGCATTGCAGGAATTCCGAAAGGATTTTCTTTGCTGCATCGCTTTCGATCATTTTCCTTCCAACCCAACCGCTTTCCTGCACTGACTGGCAACGAACGGTATCGTCTTGCTCAGTGCCGCGACCGTGTAGTGTAGCTTTTCATTCCGCGCCGAAAGGTTTCGAATAGAGAAGCATCAGCCAACAAAAAAAAAACTAACTGTTACAAGAGAAAGAACCCGAGAAAATGTATAAATTTTGTTATCAAAAATAGATTTGCATATATTTTATTGGCAGCTTCGGAAGAGAGGCGAGAAAAGCTCTTTGGCACTAAATTATCGAATTATCGAAGGGAGATCCGTTGAATAATGATTCCGGGGAGGAAAACTATTGCCTGGTTGTTCGCAAGTTTTCATCGTCGGTCGTTGTCGGGAGAAACATAAGTTTGGGGTTTTTAAAACTTAATTATCATCAATTACAGAGCGATTGGCAAATGGCTCTAAGGATGTGTGTCGTGAGCCATGATAGTTAGTTTCAAATTATGTGAAAAATTTCAGCAACATGCTAACGTTGCTAATACTTAAAACTGTTTTTTAGGAAACAGAACACGCAAAAACCATCTCAGCGCGTATTGTTTCCAAAAAAAAAACAGACGATATAAATTTACATATAAAAATATTTATATAAATACAGTTCGTAATGAAGTGAATTGTGCATATGAAAACAAGCTCTTCAAATAATTGAAATTCAAAAACTGAAAACAACAATTGATTTAACATACAGGCCTTTCATGCAATGCATCTTCTAACCCATTTAATTATTTACATTTACAGAATTTTAATGACTGTTGATCTTAACCTCAGTTACGCTTTAATTTAGGGCTTAATTGGCTGAGTGTGTGCATGAAGTTTCATCAATTTTGGTAGACGCTCGTTCTGTATATTGTTTCATAGAGACCGAACTTAGTAAAACTTAATGAAATTGTTCAAACTGCAACGGTGTAGGGTAGACTGATGCAAAATTTGACATTATCGCTCCACAGTGCTCAAACGGCTCAAAAGCGGGTTCTGATTAGCATTCCAAAATTTGAACTCATTTGGTAAGAAATTGACTTGGCACAAAACATTACTCTAAGGAAGCCTTAGCGTGAAACTTTAAAGGCACAAATGTCAGCTTCCACAAAACATACCAATTTGAAATTGCTACTCCTTGTTTGCTGTGCTACTACAAACAGAGAGAGTAGCAATTTCAAATGTGTATGTTTTGTGGAAGCTGACATTTGTGCCTTTGAATTTTTACGCTAAGGCTTCCTTAGAGTATCACCTTAAACGGAAATTACAATGGGAAAACCAAACTTTTTGTTCACTGTCTTCTAGTCTTTTCCATATTGCAGTGTAAGAAAACTCTATAGGTATTCTTATGGGAAATTTTCTCAGCTACAACCAGCGTTGCCAGTATTCCAGATTTATCTGGATTTTCCAGATTTTTAGTCGTCTTGCCAGATACACAGACAGACCACGTATATTTCTATATTTTTTTAAATATGTTCCAGATTTTCCCAGATTTTTTAAACATGTTGCTTTTTAAAAATATCACTGCAATTTATTTACCATCTAATCAAAAACTAAAAAGCCAAACTTGTTACTTTAATTATTAAAGTTCATCAACGTTGGACATTATTGGAATTTTAAGTTAATTCTGAAAATAGTTCACAGTGAAGTGTAGGGTGAATTCCTTGTGAAATAAAACGAGACTATCAAGCTAATTCTGAGTAGAGTTCCATGCATCTTTGTGGGCTTCGTGGTCGTGTGATTTCATCCGTCGTTCAGGCGTTTTGTGAGTGCCACAAAGTGAGGGTTCGATTCCCGCTCCAGCCGGTGCAAAATTTGACTACCTGAAAATGCCCTTACTGGTCTACTGGGGTGATGTGTTGTCCGTTGTCTACTGTTAAATATTCAGTCTGTGTAACCTCTGGTTGAAGACGGTGTCAATTGTCTTGTCAACTCTGATGACAATTGCATGGAGTCTTTGTGAATAAAGGAAATATCCAGAAGAGACATTATAGAAAATTCTTTTGGTGAAACTTAAGGAGTATGCTGAAACGAATCGTGAGAATAATTTCAATGGAATTCTGTTCAATGTTTCTATGGAGATTCATTTAAATAAATTCATAAAAAATAAAATCATTTAAATGCAATTTATGGGAAACTTTCAAAACCATTTTGGCAAAGAACTTGAGTAATTAGGAAATACTGAAGAGGACTTCAAAACAATTCTAACCTTACCTACAAAGCAGTTCAAAGGGAATGATCGGATGAGTCTGAGAAGAGCGTGACGGTCATTCTGAATAGTGTACCAAGGAAATTATGAAGAATATTTTAAGAATTTATAATAGATTATAAGAGGTAATGCTAGGAACTCTTAGAATGTTACTGGAAAAGTTTGAATATTATCAAGATTATTTTAGGGTAATATAGAAAACAAGTATGATGGAATTTTAGAATGATTCAAATGGAATTAAAAAAAAAAGGGCGAACATATCCTGTGGAGAGTTCCAAGTACCCGTAGTTTATGTAAACAGTGTGTGAGTACCTCGATGTTAGACTTTGATTCCCAGCCAGGTGAATTCTGCTTCAAAACAAAATTGCCTACTGGTCTACTGGGTGTTGTGTATTGTATGATGTCAAGAATTGAATTGTTAATCTGATCATCCTCAGGGTAATATTAGAGTTATTTAGAACTAATAAAATCTTTAAATTCTTATACTGCATCAAATAGTAAAGACTACATCGATAATTAGTTTTAAAAAAATCCATCACATCAAATTGGCTTGATTCTTTGCTGCTCATTCCTTTTAAAAAAAGTTATAGTTTAAAAAAACAATTTTCAGTATTCACTCGGCTGTCGACAAAAGCAGGCCACTCTCGATGTGTGCTACGCGATCGTCTGTTTTCTCGGCAGCAACCATTGTGTGGTCCTTCTCATTGTTCTTCATCAGCAGTTCTTTCGGTCGATGCGTCGTCGACTTTGGAAAGCAACCGTTTCGTGATGAGTGTGTGAGTGCTGACCACGTTTTGCGTCCATTGCTGTAATGGACGCGCTCTGACCCTCGTTGGCGTACAACAATTTGCCATACAATGAAACAACTGGAAGCGGCTCCAGTTCTGATGGAGGAGGCTTTTTGGATAGCGGAAGATAAAGTGTTTATTGTGTTGTACCTTTTGACTATAGTTTTAAGATCTATTGTATAGTGACCAAGAATCCTCGGCTCTGTAAAGTTAATTCGGTTGAGCCTTATCAAATAAATTAATAAACAAAAAAAAAATGATATGATCCATCATCAATTTCATTCGAGCAGTTGAAAATGGCGTTTGCTTCCAGTTGAACTTTTATGAAATAAGTAATGTTTCAAATTATCTTCCTCATCACCATACCGAAAAAAAATGTCATCATGTACACCATTAACAAAGAATTTTGTAATTGCCAAAAACTTTGTTAGAAAGTCATTTCAAAATCAGCCTTAGTTTAATTTCGTCAAAACGGATTAAATTTAATATGCTCAGATCATGGCGATTAACTGTCTATTAATGTCAACTGAGCATCAGCATGAGCATTGACGACCATACATTTCAGTAATTGCTACTCCGTGAATGACCAGATTTAGAGAAATTTGCACAAAGAACCATATGAGTAGGGAATGGGATTGGCAATCCATTCTAAGAGTGCAAATTCCGGTGAATCCTTATTTTTGAGGTCAATAACGGTGCCGGCCACGTCCTTACTGTCATCGGAGAGGGAAGGATTGTTATTTCGACACCCGTTGTTACTAGCATCTCCACGGTTATCACGGGAAGGACGTTTTTGTTAGTGGGAAGGGCGAATTAGATCTGGATTCACACCAGGCCAGAAGATGACGCGACCTTATCAACTAAGTAATGTAAAGCAGGGCTGGTACTGAGTCACTTTTTAGTAACTTGGTCGCTTTTTTCAAGCCAGTCACTAAAAAGTCTCTTTTTTAAGGTCAAGTCGCTAAAGTCACTTTTTCTTGTAATCAGTCAATATTTTTAACTTTTTTAGCGTGAATTTATTTCAAGATTGATCATGACGTTTGTGACGTTTAATCGTCTTTCTCTATCTACAGGGTGCCTACCCATTTTTCTAAATAAAATTTCCTGATTTCCAGGTTTTTCCAGAACTTTAACGGATAAATTCCAGGCTTATAATAAGAAAACTATTTTTAAAATGCGTTCCAAATATGCTTTTTCTGAAAGATCCAAAACAACAGTAATTAATGCAAACGTTTTTAAGACATGGCAATCAGTTTTAAAGAAACAACTTTATAATTAAATCCATTGAATGTTGAAGTTTAGCACTTACTTAATTTCTCACTTTAATTAAGTTAAAATAAAACGTACCGAATTTGAGTAAGTCCAAGATCTAAAAATATCCAATGTCTTGTAGTTTCGTATTCCATGTACAAGTTCAAGATATTGAAAATTTTCAAAGTGCCTGAATTAGGGAAAACATTAAATGATGTATTTCAAGTTCGTAATTAACTTTATGAAAGATTAGAGATCTTCATTGCAGCCCCATTAACTTCACAACAATTGTAGGAACTTTGAAGAAGTTCTGAGGAATGAAAGGAAATTTCAGTAAAGCTTCATAAACAAACTACGGTAACATAAGGGAAATTAAGGGGAGCTTACTGGAAGCTTTAAGATCCTCAAATCGGATCTTTAAACATCAGAAATTTTCAGGAACTTTTATGAAGCTCCCAGAATTTCAGAGCACATCACAGGTGTTAAGCGAACTTGAGAAGTATAGAAACCTTGAGGGGTATTGAGCATTTTTTTTTAGAAGTTCCAAGTACCTCAGAAAAGCTAGATCTAGAGATCTTTGGGGAATTTCAGATCTTAAGTGCAGTTCCCAAGAATTTAGTTCAGACTTTTTGAGGCAGTTTAAATATATATAATCGTAAGTTTAGAAAAATTGAGAACCCTTAAGATGTTCCAAGAATTTCAGGGAAGTACAGAGACCATCAAAGAATGTATGAAAACTTCAGAAATATTTCAGGAACTTTACAGAAGTCCAAAGAATTTCAGGGAAATTTATCTTATTTATCTTCAATAGAATTAAGAGCTTTAGGGAAGCTTCGAGGACATCAAGACAGATCAGAGAATCAAAGGGCAGTTCAAACAATTTTAAGAAAATTGTAGAAACCTTAAAGAAGTTCCGGAAACTTCAGCAAAGCTCCGATAGAACTTCTGGAACGTGATAAAAATTATATGAACATCCGGAAAACGTGAGAGTTTTTGAAGGGTTTTATATCATGGAGATTCCAAGAAATTTAAAAAATGCGAAAATTTATCTAAGTTGATTAGAGAATATCAACGAAGCTCCATTAATTTTAAAAAAATGTGAGAACTTTTGAAACTTTTAGATAGTTTAATGATATTCAATGAAGTTTCGATTACCTCGAGGACAATTCGATAGCTTCAGAATAATCCCATTAACTTAAGCAAAATTGCAGAAACTTATTAGTAATTTTGAATATATATATATTATATCAGAATATTTGCCGGTTTATTAAACAAATTTAGAGAACTTCAGGTAAGCATAGATAAGTTCGAGGAAAATAAATTAGCGTTTTGAATGTTTAGAATACGTCAGGAAAATTGTCGAAACTTCAAGGCAAATCCATTAATTTCAGTCAAGTGGCGGGTTCTTAAAATATACTGTCTAGAAAACTTTAAAGAAATTCAATAATCGTTTAGGTAGTTTTAATAACACCAGGAAAGTCTAGACTATTGAAGAAGTTTTAATTTAATGGAAGTTTCATGAACTTGAGAAAATACATGAGAACTTCAGTGAAAATCAATTCTAATTCCATGAAAATTGCAAGAGCACAAAAGTTCCAGAAATTAAGAAAAACTTCGAAAACTTCACAGGACAGTGGTCTTCAAAAACATTTCGAAAACTTCATAGAAATCTATGGAGCTTAACATATGATCAATGCGTGGAGTGAACTAATGAAAAAAAAAACGCTCGCGTAACTTTAGAAAAGGGCCTTTCAACTTTTATAAACAACTTGTTAGGCCATTTTCACCGAATAACACTCACGCAAACAAAGAGTACTATCGGGAAGGGGAGTTTTCAGGGTTTTTGGAGCAGATTTTATCTAATACTACAGAGCTCTGGCGGACGCACCTAGTCACGAAAGAATTAGTAAATGCGTCATTCCCATCGAGTTGCTAAATCTATCCGATCCAGGTTGAAACTGAATAATAAACGAATTCGCTATCAGTATCTTCTCTTCAAATAAATTCTACGAATAGAGTAATCTTCAATTTTGGCAACAAATTAAGAACGACATGAGTTTATTTAAGTGTTCATCTACCAGTTAATTACAGGAACACAACTAAGTGAAGACCACCTCACAGGTGACAAGCTAATTTGTCCGAAGCCTAGAGGCTCATTACATTCATCGTCCCTAATTTCTTACCGTTCAACCGGGTGGAATCTATTAAACGCTGCATGCGAAATTGTCTCTCGCACCCGGTCGACCATGGAGTGAGACTACTGGGAGCCCAATCAGGCTCCGTCCCGCAGGGAGGCAAAGGTATGTACACCACCGGTACGGAGCGACGGTAATTAATGCAAATGAGTCCGTGAAAGGAACGACCCCCTGATTCCTGGGGTGATGTTGTTCACAGGAACACAGATTGCGTCCATCTGATTTTGCCGCACGTATCCTTCCCACAGTCGGTTCGTTCCGTTCCTGCAAACAACCGAGCGCACCGGGCAGGTATATTTGGGATACTTTCTGTCATCATCCGGTGGCATCTGGATAGTCGTGCCCATCAGATAATGTTCTGCAGCTGCAGCAGCTGTTGTAGAGCTATATGTACATGCACTCTGAATCTGGAAAGCTGTGTAGAGCATCAAGGAAGACATCAACGCGATACGGTTTTACTGGTACCACTCTCTCCGATCTCTCCGAGTATGGAGCAGTTCAATCGCTTTGATGGGAGGAAGCGATGGATGGGAAAACCGAGGGGGACATGTCCAACATGGCCCAAGCTCGTCGTCGTCGTCGTCGTCGTCGTAGTCGTGACAGTCGGTGGTCCAAATCTGGACGTTGTGTGTATGATTTGATCGTATCAGTACATTGAGGGTGGTATTCACCACCGAGAGGTATTATGTTTCAAAAATATTGAGATGACATTAGGTGCGACGACGACCTTATCACATGGTTCCGTTGAACGCGGGAGAAAGGGTCGTCGTGACGTGCGATTGGACACTACCGATGTAGACCGGGGAAAACACGCGGACAAGCGAAACAGAGAGACAAACACAAAATTAAGGCAAATAAAAGTTCGAATGGAGCCCATAAATTAGTTTCACACTCATTAAGGTAGCTGCTGCCGTGACTGAGTCAGTTTGGCCGGCAGAGGGTGGACGATTTTATGATCGCAGTTCGATCTTGAATGCAGCCGTTTATGAACCTTGTTTACTCATTCTCAATGTGAAATAGGTGAATTGATTTCCTTCCACCAAGAACGTCCAACAACAAAACGCTTGTTCAGTGTGCATCGACGGACGGTTGCAGCAACAGCAGCAGCATCAGCATCGGTTCAGGGACTCTGTTATCGTGCGCTCAAGATCGATTCTCGTTATAAATTTAAATGAGATCACTATCGGAGGTGCAATCTTTGGAGCCTCTTGAACCACTGGCTGAAGCCCAATGCGAACCAGCAAGCGAGCATTCAGGGAGGTAGGTTTCGTCGAGATCGTCGGATGCTGATGTCTGCTCGCTCGCTCGCTCGCTCGTTTTTAGAGTTTCGAGAGCGCGATTTCTGTGGAAATCGGTGACGAGATCTCGACTTGCCGTATCACCATCGTCGATTGGAGTTGAGTTTGAGCTGAGAAGACTCCAAATGGATTAGACCTCCGGCAGATTGATTGGTCACAAATGGGTCCGGGCGTGCGAGCGTTGAAATGGGTGGTGGCTCGAGTGACAAATTTCGACACGGAACGCGTTGCGGGCAGTTTTATGGGTGTCAGTTGGATATATGTAATGTGTTTGTGTTCGGATGTCGTTCATCGGAAGAGGTGCGTTAAAATGATTATTCAACGCACAATTCTTGCAGCAATCAATCTTGCTAGAGTAATTGTGAGCATTTTGTTCGTTTGGGATCTAGTATTTGACCGTGTTTGTATAAGTTACATCACATGGATGGAATTTGCCTGTAAGCGCAGCCATTTTCACTCACATTCAAACCCCCCCTCCAATTCATTATCGATGCTAATATATCGCTCAAAATGTACTGAAACTTTCAATCAAGCCTTAGTGCAATACTTGAGCATTAAAACAATAGCCTAGCTGAGATGCCTTTCACTATTCCAATCATTAATCAAATTAACAGTTACCTCTATAATTAAACTCCACATTGTTTGATACCTGCTGCAAATGCAAATTTTCAATATTTTCACAAGAAAACGTCACAGCGAAACACAAAAACGTCAACTCTGCAACGCGACTTGCTTTGTTCGCTAAAACCTTCAATACTAATTTTTCTTCGGCTTGGGTCCATAATTAAATTTGGTCACCACAGAAAAACATGCATAGTCAATTGCCAATATTTCAAAACCAAAACAATCGTTCTGATTGGTCCCATT
Source organism: Ochlerotatus camptorhynchus (assembly GCF_037179485.1). Lineage (NCBI taxonomy): Eukaryota > Metazoa > Arthropoda > Insecta > Diptera > Culicidae > Ochlerotatus > Ochlerotatus camptorhynchus. Next base: position 535,896 of record NW_027040904.1, read on the forward strand.
CCCAAGTAAAATCCCATCACCATAACTTACATTCCTGTCCAACCGTAACGGAATGTCACCGTTCACAGGTCAGTTTGTACCCGTAGAGAGTAGATTATGTTGTTCTTTATGCGTCCAATCATAAGCATAAATTCTTGCACTCTGTGTTTTACACGCCAGCATACCGCAGCATGACAAAACAGCCACTTGAGATACTACATGAGGCAAAGGGAAAGGGGCGAGGGGGACTCCTGCCTCATAAGGTCCGTGTTGGCCAACATGCTATAGCAACAGCAGCACACATTTCGTGACAAAGAATCCGTTCGAATCAATCTTTGGAGAACACCATTTCCCTAGAAACTGATTGGATTCTTTACTCCTCTCCATCTCTTGACTCTTGAGCACCACGTGGTTATAGGTTACATTGCATCCTCGTAGTCATCGTCGTCGTCGTCGTGCAATGGGAAGAGAAGAAACCGGGTGAAATGGTCAATTTTTAATCAACCAAGAATCGTTTGCACGGCACGCTTTGCGCTCTCTCTCAGTCCGTGTAGTTCGACGAACAACAGGAACGAATGATGACTGCATAGAACGAAAAATCGGCGTGATTTGTTGCTTAAATTGATGAAGACCATGTCCGTTTTTTTTTTTGCTGCTCCCCAGCACACCAGCAAGATTGAGAATGTTTCCAGGAGAATGCACTCCTCTGTGATGAATGATTCAATTTGCATTCACTACTCTGAATAACAAGGACTAAGGAGTTCTTTGTTGAGCAATCGCTTTCTCCTCCTTCTCTCGCGTGTCATTAATGAAAATCCATACGAACTTCATAAATCATATTATTTCGGCATTCATTACTAATGCGTCTCCCGTTTTTTTTCGCTTCCGTTTTCCGCAGGAGACGATGAGGAAGCTGCTGATGAGCAGCAGTCGTTACCTCAGGAGCAACAAGGAAATTCCTCATCAAGCAGCAGCAGCAGCAGCAGTAACGGTAGCGAAGTAGGCGGCGAAACAGAAATGATCAATTCACGGCCTCCTTCGAATCAGAACGACACGGAAGAAGATCCCCCGCTAGATTCGAACCCTCCCGAAGAGGCAGCATCCTCGCCAGCCCCTTCAACGACTACCCGTAGCAGTAGAACGCCCTCAGTAGCATCACCTCCACCTCCTCCGCCGGCGACTACCATGAGCGAAGCAGAGTCCGACCGAGGAGTCTCATCTCCGGAGAAGGTGGAAATCAAGGTCGAACCTGACTTCATAGTTGACGAGAACCAGCGATCTCCGGAGGAGAACAAGAACGAAGAGAGTAAATCTCCGGAGCTGAGTGCTGCTCAGCTTCCAATGCTTAGACTGAATGCCGCTTTGGCCGCTGATCCGGCGACCAATCCGGACGCTAAAGATCTTAAGAACATCACAGCCGCAAACGATAGTCAGTTCGAAAAGAACAATGAGTCGGATTACCAAGCGGCTGGCCTGCCCGCACAGGCCATCCTTAGAAAACCAAACAAACCGGAAAACATCACCATTCCTATCTCCGTCGATCTACCGCCACGGATACCGATGTACATGTGCGGTCCATGCGGTATTCGTTTCTCGTCGGCTTCCACCCTGGAGGCTCACCAAACCTACTACTGTTCCCATCGGAAGGACGCCGATGAGAACAATATAGGCGTGAAAACTGCCAACTCAAATGATCCCAATAGTTCCGAGCCCCCAACTAAGGCGGCCAAAACCGGCAAACAGTACGCCTGCACCCAGTGTTCGTACAGTGCGGACAAGAAGGTCTCTCTAAACCGTCATATGCGTATGCATCAGTCATCACCAGCTCCGAGCTCAAACGCCTCGAACGGAGACGACAGTACAGCTAGTCAACAACTGCAGCTGCAGTTTCAAGCACAAGCAGCCGCTGCAGCTGCTGCAGCAGCCGTCGTGCTTCAGCAACAACAACAGCAGCAGCAACAACAACAACAACAGCAACCGCCACCTCAGGTGGATCGGTACTGTTCCGATTGTGATATTCGGTTCTCCAGTACCAAGACCTACCGGGCACACAAGCAGCATTACTGCAGTTCCCGGCATAGAGATGGGTAAGCTCCACAATACCCCCCTTAGACGGACACACAGTATTAATCTTCTCCGTCTTACAGCCAATCGAACAACAGCACTCCCAAACCGCAGCAGAAATCGGGCTCGCAGAGTCCGCCGGACGTGCCCAAAACACCGCCGGTAGCCCCGCAGCAACCATTTTTGGCACTACCAACCAACCCGATCATAGTGATTCCCTACTCGTTGATACGGGGCGCCAGTGTAATCCCCGGACTACTGTACGTTCACTCCACTGCCGCTTCACAATTCATCACATTCTAACCCACCTATTACCGATTCCACAGATCGTCCCTCGCACCGGGAATCTCCAATCCAGAATCGGCTTGCTTCATCTTCCAGAATGGTACACTTCAGCCGATCGCTGTTTCACTGGCATCGGCCACGGCTGCGGCAGCCGCTGCAGCAGCCGCCGCTGTAAACGTACAGCAACCGCAGCAACAGCCGCAACATCAGCAGCCGGCCTTGGGAAACTCCGGTGGTTCTGGGTCGCAATCACGGGTCCAAACACCGAACGTTGGCAGTGATAATAGCTCGAACAGTAACAGCACCGGCGAAGTGCTTAAGGCAGTCAACAAACGAGACAACGTCAAGTAAGTATCCGTGCTACCATAAGCTGGCGTAGAATTACGATTAACATTTGTGCTCCATCCACAGAGAATCTTCAACTCCGCTGGACCTATCAGTGCGCCGCTTATCAACGGGAGCTAACCTCCGCGAACGTTCGTTATCACTCTCCTCAGCCATATCAGTCGAACAGTTGCGGATGGATTTCGACAGTCTGATGGAAGGCAAAGAGAATCTCTCGGTCAGTGGTGACTCCATCACCCCGGAGCAGATCGTCTGCGCTCCCTCGCTCCCGGGAAGTCCTCCGCTAACTCCGTCACCAAAACGGCGATCCAACAGCCCTCGGGGAGGTGGTGGCTGTGGCAGTGGAGCTGGTTCACGAAGTGATCGGGAAGGTTCTGTATCGATATCGCCACTTACGCTACAGCAACAGCAGCAACTGCTGATGCGACCTCTTCTCCCGGCAGACATTGCTTTGCGCCTCTCGGCAGCTGACCCTACGCTTAATCTCAACCTCAACATTCTCCCGAACTCTCAACTGCTCACCAAACAGGGCGTCGAGCTAGCCCTACGGCTTTCATCGACCGTCAATAGCAACTGCGTAGATCATACTTCCAAGAAACACTCGCAACCGCAGATGTCACCTCTGTTGAACAGCATCTCTCCGACCAACAACGTCCAGGTTCCGGTCCTTTCGAACGCTCCTCAGATCTTCGTCAAGCAGGGTGACTCCAAATGCAAGGAGTGCAACATTGTCTTCTGCAAGTACGAGAACTATCTTGCCCACAAGAAGCACTACTGCTCCGCCAGAAATCTGGACCAGGACGGAGAAAACGCAAAAACTAGTCCTCCGATTTCACCGCATGCGGCCAGTCCTTCCACTCCGACGGGTGGCGCTTCGGTGATAGGCGGAGCATCGCGGGCAACCAGCGGCGGTCAGCCGGTGTCCTATCAACAGCTGATATGCGCCGCCTGCGGCATCAAATTCACATCCTTGGACAACCTAAGCGCCCATCAGATGTACTACTGTCCCAAACGGGGGGATGTGCAAATGCCGGTAGGTTTACGATTCGCTTTTCCTCCCTACGATTTCTTTTTGAAATTCGGAATTCCATTTACAGACAAACGTTGCACCCCAGAAGGAAAGGTGTTCCAAGTGCAAGAGTATGCACGAACCGGGACAACCTTGCACCGTGGCCGGCCAGGGAGCGTACAAATGTCCCATCTGCGAGGCGATTAGTCCAAATTCGACTGAAGCACGACGTCACATGGATACCCACGGCGGGGTAAAGGCATTCCGGTGCACAATCTGCCGCTACAAGGGCAACACGCTGCGGTAAGTTTAGCTGTTGATTTTCGTAACGGGTGCTAAATTATGTTTGTTTACAGCGGTATGCGAACCCACATTCGGATGCATTTCGATAAGAAAACGAATGATTTCAACGAGGAGAACTACATCACGTGCATTCTGGAGGAGGATGGCATTGAGATACCACCGGCAGCGGCTGTTGCATCAGCGGCAGCTGCCGCCGCAGCGGCCGCAGCGGCACAGCTGATGAACCAAGCTGCAGCAGCAGCGGCACAAGCCGCCAGTCAACAACAGGCATCGGCGCGGCACATTGAAAACAATAGCGGCAGTCCGTCCGGGCAGGTCCATTTTTGCGAACTATGTCCGTACTATTCCACTTATAAGCTGAATGTGGTATGTAAACGCAGGTCTGGACCTGAGAGACATTTTAGGGTTAATTGGGACTCTTCTTCCAGGCGAAACATATCAAACTGATCCACAGTCGGGAGCGACCGCCGAGCAATTCGCCCTTGATCGGCGAAGGAGGTGAATCTTTGATATTCAATGGTGATAGTGGCAACTCGACGCCACGCCCACCGATCAGCAGCACTCCGGGCCCCACCGGCAATAGGTGAGTTCGTTAAATTTTCTCTGGTTTGCAAATCGAACGTAACCTCAATTTCCCTCTCCGGAAAACAGCATAATCAAAACCGAACCGGAAGACGATCGCCCCGAGGAAACGGACGTCGAGGTGGACGTGGTGCTCGAAGAACCGGAGGTGATTATCAAAACCGAAGCTCCGGAACCCTCGCTGCAGCCATCCGTGCAGCTTATGGGTTCACCACCTCCGCCGCCACTGGTCCCCAGTCAGGCGCATCATCTGAAAGTGAAATCTCTTCACGCCTCCGGACCTGGTGCGCTGAAAACTTCCCCGAATCATCAACCACCGCACACCAAGACACCTTCGCCGCCCGGGTTTATTGGGGAAATCAACCACAGCGGTCCCAACTATTGCGACGCGTGCGATATTACCTTCAACTACGTCAATACGTTCATTGCTCATAAAAAGTTCTACTGCAAAAACAGCCTACCGGAAGGCGGCGCAGGAGCGGGAGTGACTGCAGGTGCACCCGCGAGCATCCGGGCGGCTACAGCCGGCTCGCCGAACAACGTGGTAGCCGTTTCCAGGGCAACGGAAACGTCAGTTTAAAACGACACGTTGCCTCCGGGCTGGAAGGACTCGTTTCTAATGCAACAGGTAAGCGATGTGTTTTACGGGAATAGAGGCAATTGTATACGGAGAAACTTTTACGTGGAATGGAATGAATTTACCAATTTATGCATAAAGTATACGGTTTTATCTGAAAAACAAAAATAATCATACAAACGTGGGACCCCTCCCATAGTTTCACTTACACAAAGCAGAAAGTGGACGTTTCTGTGTTGATGATTGTAGTGCTAGCAACTGCTCGTAGATTTAGTAACGGAATCTTAGCATTCTTACCGATAAGTCCAACAACTAAGCTTAACACGTATCTATTAACTGGATGTAATGTTAATGAAAGCTCATACGCTGTGTAAGGATAAAAGGAACATCAAACAACATGTAATTATATCGCTGTTTTCTAGCGGAGGAGGAAGCAATCTGACATTTTGACCCTCTTCCACCGGATTTAAGGTTAAGTTTTTTTCTTTTTTTTTTCATTTCAGTTCAAAAACTTTAGTTTTAAGCATAGGACACGTTTTTTACCAAAGTTATAGCGAGTTGTTTGTTTTTATTCAATTTTAGTTTTAAACTTCTCTCCAACCAATACGTATAACTTCCAATTTGAATCAAGACTTAAGCGATGTTTGCATTTAGTAGGAACTAGCGTTTAATGCTAACTAAACTGAATAAGTGGAATGTAAATCTGTGTAAAGTGCGTAGCCGAAGCGGAAATTTAGTAAAACATAAGCTCGAATTTAACCCTACTACCAAGTAATCAACTACACTGTAACACGAATAACAGAAAATAGCACACAGCGCAAAACATGCAGTCTTTTACCAATAGTAAACAAGCAGATTTCCTTTCTTTCCTAGCTTAAACAATCAGATTTAAATTAAAAGACCTATAATAGAGAATGTAAATCAAAGGCCATATATTAACCTGCATGGACATTACCACGATTACCACGAAATACCACTTACATTGAAAATCGATCGAGTGTTTTGATTCCCACATATGTAACTGCAACAAAAACCAGGAATGTAAAAATTGACGTCAAACCAAAATTGTCTTCGGCGTTTGTTATCGTAACCAATATCACGAATCACGAGGGATATAAAAAGAAAGAAGTAAAGTAAAGGCATAAAAGAAAACATTGAATCAAATGACAATAAATTATTATTTATCAAGTAACCAGAAAATCAAACGGATGAAAAACAAAAAGGGAAAGCCGTGTGTTGTAGATCGAAACACTGACTAATGACTAAATGGAAAACAGTAGATGGATGCAAGAACAGAAGAAGCAGGAAAAAAAACATTGAAAACCAATCAAATATGATTCAATTATAAATTAACAAATACTGAGGAAAAAAATTGGATGGTAGCATATTTCCGTGGCGGTAGTGTCGTATCACATCCAAAGGTCTGAGAGATTGATGCTAAATTAACGAAATAACGAAATTAAAAACATATAAGGAGATACATTTTTATATGTTTTAGACCACCCCCTCCCGCGTACACAACCGTCCATTTTTTTTTAATTTGTATGGACCGTATTGGCATGCTTTTAAAATACGGCGGACTACGATGGACTGACTGTGGATTACGGAAGCCTGAAGAGAAGCAAGCTATTGGCAGAATTTTGACCTTTTAAAAATTCGGATTTCCTTAAACTCTTTGGTTTTTTGGTTATCCTAATGAACAAATACCATAACGAACGATAACCCAAATAGTATAACTGTTTCACAAATTTGGACTGCACCCAAAACAAGTGGTTATTTTTATTAGGATAGTTATGTTTGCGAAAAATCAGTTCTTATCTATCTGTGGGATTCTACCAAATTTGGTTAATTTTGAAATAGTGTGTACAGAATTGACGAATCAAAGCAATTAAAAGTTAAACTGGCCTAGTTTTCAGCTTCATAATTACAGAAGTGATGACGCACCAACAAAAAAATGCAATGAAATGGGCACTTGGTACTTTCAATTTTCGTACCCACTTTTTGGGTTAATTCTGAATGATGAATTTAAAAAAAAAACAAATTATTGGATAATTGAGAATTGAGAGAACTTTAGGAAGCTCCGAGAACATCAAGACAGATCAATAAATTTTAAGAAAATCGCTGAAATTTTAAAGGAGTTCCGAGAAACTCAGGCAATTTCCGAAAACTTCAGTAATGTTTATGAGAGGTTCATGCAAATTTACGAAACGTAAGGGAAGTTACATGAACATTAGCACATTGTGAGAACATTTCATGGGAAGTTCCGTGCTTATTAATGGCAGTGTCGATAACTTTTAAAAATAAGAAAAATCGGGAACTGTAATGCTTTTTTTTTTTAAATGCGTTTATTTTTCCAGGCTCATTTGCCGTAGCTTTGCGAAGCCGATATTCATTGTTTGGATGACAAAATTTCTTAAAACTAACGTTAGTAAAGCGGGGGCCGATTACTCGCGGCTATCTCGAGGTTAGGGGTAACAATTGTAACAAATGGATGGCAGAAAAAGACAAACATGGGGGTACACCGATGGGCAGCTAACAACTTGGGGGAACACAAGATGACACTAACTACTAAATCCTCAGATCGATCCGTTTTAAAAACACATAAATTAAATTAAAATATTCGGGATCTCGGCTCGCCAAGATGTCTCCAACGGGCCGCATAGGTTGTTTTCCTCGGGCCCTGAGGGATGCGGATAACTCGGATCTAGCAACACAATGTAGGGTGCATGACCAAAGCACGTGGTCGATATCGCACAAGCGCACAAATTGCTGCCTGCGAGCCCGATTCGGAAGAAATGCGAGTCTAACGAGTAGTGTTTGGACAAGAGCCTTGATATGACACGTATAAAGTCACGGCTCATGTCCAATCCTTTGAACCATGGCTTGTTCGACAACTGTGGGAGAATAGAATGTAACCATCTTCCCAGATCACTCTCATTCCATTTTTGTTGCCAGTTGGTGAGGACGTGCTGACGGGTAATTGAGAAAAATTCCGCAAAGGCAATTTGTCGATCAAATATATCGCCTTCCATAGCGCCCACCTTAGCTAGCGAGTCCGCTTTCTCATTACCCGGAATTGAGCAATGAGATGGGACCCAAGCTAAGGTGATAGTATAGGAGCAGTTAGATAAAGTACTCAATTTTGCTCGGATTTCGGTCAGGAAATACGAGGAGTGCTTCATCGGCCTCCTTGATCGAATAGCCTCCAACGAGCTAAGGCTATCAGTAAAAATAAAATAGTGATCAGATGGTAGTGAGGCAATTTGCTCTACTGCGTAAAATATGGCTGCTAGTTCCGCAACGTATACGAAACAGGGTTTTTGCAGTTGATATGAGACGCTATGAAATTCGTTGAATACTCCAAATCCAGTGGAAGCGTTTATAGTTGACCCATCTGTGAAAAAACTCTTATTGTTACTGACATGGTGGTACTTGTTTGCAAAAATTAAGGGAACAACCATCGACCGATGGTGATCTGGTATTCCCCGGATTTCTTGCAACATGGTCAGATCAAAATTTACAGAGGAACTATAAAAGTCTTGGAGGCAAACACGAGAGGAATTGAATGAAGAAGGGCCAATCTCCAGCGTCATGTACTCGTAAAAGAGTCTCATGAATCTTGTTTGAGGATTTCTGTCGAGCAGCTTCTCAAAGTTTTCTATTACCAATGGGTTCATTACTTCACAACGGATAAGAAACCGGAAGGACAGTTCCGCGAAACGATCTGTCAGTGGGAGAACACCCGCGAGTACTTCGAGGCTCATCATATGCGTCGAGTGCATACAGCCAAGCGCGATTCGGAGGCAACGGTATTGAACCCGTTGCAGCTTCAGGATATGTGTTTTCGCCGCGGATTGAAAACAGAAGCTACCGTACTCTAGGACCGACAAGATGGTTGTTCGATACAACCTGATCAGATCTTCCGGGTGTGCTCCCCATCAAGTTCCAGTAATTGTACGAAGAAAATTGATTCTTTGTTGGCATTTTTGTTTCACATACGCAATATGTTTTCCCCATGTGCTTTTGGAATCGAACCTGACACCTAAATACTTGAAAGATATACTTTGAGTGATTGTTCTACCCTTTAGTTGAAGCTGTAACTGTGCAGGATGATGCTTCCTAGAAAAAACAACCAACTCAGTTTTCTCCGGAGAGAATTCGATACCCAGCTTCATAGCCCAAGTAGACAAATTGTCTAAGGTATCTTGCAATGGTCCTTGCAGCTCCGGTGCACACAGCGAGCAATTTTCATCAAGACAGCCATCAACGTCTTTTACATAAAAATTATAAAGAAGGGGGCTTACACATGAGCCCTGGGGGAGACCCATGTAACTAATTCGTGAAGTTGTCGAGTTTCCATGAGAAAAGCTCATATATTTCTCAGACAACAAGTTGCTCAAATAGTTGTTCATAATTGGTGAAAGCCCACTATCGTGGAGTTTATCCGAAAGGACATCGATACAAACAGAATCAAAAGCCCCCTTAATGTCCAAGAAAACTGAACCCATTTGCTGTTTTTGCGCATAGGCCAGTTGAATTTCAGTTGAAAGCAACGCAAGACAGTCGCTCGTTCCTTTGCCTCTCCGAAATCCAAATTGCGTATCTGAAAGTAAACCATTCGACTCGACCCATTTGTCTAGACGAAAAAGAATCATTTTCTCCAACAATTTCCGTATACAGGACAGCATCGCGATGGGACGGTACGAGTTATAATCCGACGCGGGTTTACCGGGTTTTCGAATAGCGATAACTCTTACTTGCCTCCAGTCATCCGGAACAATGTTGTGCTCCAGAAATTGATTGAATAAGTTCAACAAGCGTCTCTTCGCGACATCTGGGAGATTTTTAAGCAAGTTGAACTTGATTCTATCCATTCCTGGAGCTGAATTGTTACATAAAAGGAGAGCAAGTGAGAATTCCACCATCGAAAACGGGGAATCTATTTCGTTATTACCCGACGGACGATCACGAACGTTGGTTTGAACCGACACCGAATCCGGGCAAACTTTCCGCGCGAAGCTGAATATCCAACTGTCTGAGTACTCCTTGTCTTCGTTGACCGGTGATGACGCGTTGCGCATTCTCCTGCCGACATTCCAGAGTGTTCTCATGAACTGTAATGCTGATCTTACAATAAATTCATGATAATTGTGAGAGCGCCTAAGAAATTTCGTAATCTTCAAGAAATTCTAGACACCTTCAAAGTTGATTAGAGATATTCCGGTAGTCTCATTATAAAGGGTGATACGGTCAAAATTTGGTCAATATCAACTTGACGTATTTCTTTCAATTTTGCATTTAAAAAACCTGAACACCCCTCATTTTGAAGGTGTGTGTGTGTGTAGAATGTTGCTCCTATTTTGATTTTGGAATTCACTCTTCAGTTGTCAAAATGCCGTCCAAGCAAGAAGAGCAGCGTATCAAAATTTTGCTCGCGCATCGCGAAAATCCGAGCTACTCGCACGCAAAGTTGGCAAAATCGCTAAAAGTTGCCAAATCAACCGTTACAAATGTAATTAAAGTGTTTGGGGAACGTTTGTCGACAGCCAGGAAGTCTGGATCGGGGGGAAATCGAAAACCGGAAGCCGCTGAGACGACAAAGAGAGTTGCCGGTAGTTTCAAGCGAAACCCTAACCTCTCTCTCCGAGATGCCGCAAATAAGCTGGGTGTATCGTCTACAACCGTGCATCGAGCCAAAAAACGAGCCGGACTATCGACTTACAAGAAGGTAGTGACTCCAAATCGCGATGATAAACAAAATACGACGGCCAAAGCGCGATCCCGGAGGCTGTACACGACGATGCTGACGAAGTTTGACTGCGTGGTAATGGACGACGAAACCTACGTCAAAGCCGACTACAAGCAGCTTCCGGGACAGGAGTTTTATACGGCAAAAGGAAGGGGAAAGGTAGCAGATGTTTTCAAGCACATGAAACTGTCAAAGTTCGCAAAGAAATATCTGGTTTGGCAAGCCATCTGTACCTGTGGCTTGAAAAGCAGCATTTTCATAGCTTCCGGGACTGTCAATCAAGAAATTTACGTGAAAGAGTGTTTGAATAAACGTCTGCTGCCTTTCCTGAAGAAACACGGTTGTTCCGTACTGTTTTGGCCGGATTTGGCATCTTGCCATTACGGTAAAAAGGCCATGGAGTGGTACGCCGCCAACAACGTGCAGGTGGTTCCCAGGGACAAGAACCCTCCCAACAAGCCAGAGCTCCGCCCAATTGAGAAATACTGGGCTATTGTCAAGCGGAACCTAAAGAAGACCAAAAAAACTGCTAAGGGAGGGCAGCAGTTCAAGGCAAACTGGCTTTCTGCGGCGAAGAAGGTGGACAAGGTGGCTGTACAAAATCTGATGGCAGGGGTCAAGCGTAAGGCCCGGCAATTCGGATTTGGAAAAGCGGAAGCCTAACTGAATATTTTTCCTGAATTTTATACTAATTGAACTTGAAAAAGAAATTTAATTTGATTTTTTAAATAAACGATTTCACCGATTTGCACGCGTTTTCCCTTGACCAAATTTTGACCGTATCACCCTTTAATCCAAGTATTTCAAAGATGATCAGAGTACTTCAAAACAGCCCTATTAACTTAAGGAAAATTACAAGAACTTTAACGGAATTCCGAGGAAATATTCCTAAGTACATTTCAGGATCGTTCCAAAAACTTCAGGGGCATTGCGGGGTCTTCAGGGATGTTTTATGACCATTTGGAAAATTTTCTGGATCATTAGAACATCCCCCAAGAGCTCTTGCTTCCGGAATTATGTCCTTGTTTCTTTCGACTGTAACGTTAGCGCTCTGGCTTCGGAACTTCCTCCAGAATTTTTTTTTCAATCTACCATAGGAAGTTTCTGCCAGCGTCTCCAGGAAGTTTCTTCCGTCTTCTCCAGGAAGTTCTATTAAATTTCTCCCAGAAATTTATTTCGTCTAGTTCTGGAATTTTGTCCAGTTGTTTTTTTTTTACTTCTATTGGAAGGTTTTTCCGAGCTTCTTCTGGCTTCCCCTGGAAATGGCTACTTCTGGAAATTTTTCTGATTTCCGAAACATTTCTGCCTTCGTTTGAATGTGAAATCTGATTTTTTTTCTAAAACTTTCTTTAAGGTGGAAGTCAAGTTGAAAATTCCACTACATACAAGCTCATTTTTGCGAGTGTCTGTGTGTTTGAGAATCACTACTGTAATCACCGAATTTTGCAACTATTCCGACTTTCAGTGAAAGGTGGAAATACCATAAGCAAAATCATAAAGCACTTACCTTGCCATACAGCTAACAAAAATCTGGGATTTTACATTATTATTATAAAAAACTGCCCATCTCAATTCAGGCGCACTGTTACTTTGTTTTGGGTCCCCAACACACACCTTCTCGAAACAGTACACAAATGCACTTCAAAAATGCAATTTTAACTTCATTGCCTATTTTAATACGATTCCCAACACTTTCCTGTATTATACACTGCTTAACGAGCTGGGTCTATAACCCAACTATCAATTAAACACGAGAAAATCCGCGGCGGTAAGCTCAAAATCGTGAAAACTATGCAAATGAGCTACATGAAAATACGGAAATGTCAATCGTTTCCCCCGGCGCCGTACTATCACTTTCCTGTTGTGGTATTCTGTGGCCTGGCAATGCTAGGCTAGTTGTCTCTTTTATTCTCACACTCTTGAACGATGCAAAATATATGACGTCATCATCATTGTCAAACAACGGTGAGAATGGTTGAAGGAGACAAAAAACACACTACCAGTCCTGTTTTGCTGGCACAGTCTCAGACGGTGTGTGTGTGTTTACTTTCAGTTGGGCAGATTAACAAGGTTGCTAGCATTATTTCAAATTATTCAAAATAAAACATCATTACAATAATGAATGTGGCATGGGATCTTTGTCAAAATTGCAATAAATATTAATTTCGAAGGTTTTTAAAACATAATAATGCATTCCTATTGCAAGCATGATTATATCGGGTGATAAGAGAAATAATGTCTCAATACTATATTAACTTTTGGCAGCACTGACAGCTTACTAATGTATACAAAAATTGTGTTCAATTTGTGCGTGACTTCTGCGTATCCTGGGCGCAGCTTATCAAGCTTTTCAACCAAAGATAAAAATGCCGAATTTTTCGAAGGCAAAAAAGCAGCTTTAAAATGCGAAGCTTTAAAACGTAAAAATACAAATTCAGTATGAGAAAGCGTCTCGATTTGTAATTCAGAACCGGAAAGCGATGACGATTTTGAAGAGATCTTGGATTTCCTAACGGTGAATTCGAAATCAGATTCAGAATATTCGGTCAATAATGATGATAGTGATTATGAGTTCCATTATAAGCTCATAGATGCAAATGAAGTCCAGAGGTTCGGAATCGACAATGAGACATACTTGGTTCCGGAAGTGTATGGGAGACTTTTAATGCTTTGAACTGCAGAGCTTCTCACTCAGGTAAATTGAAAATGTGGATTTATTTAAGAATATGGAAACGGAAGGAAGTATTTTTGATTGTGATAAAATGACCGAGGAAACTGAAGAAATGATTCAGCATGTGCATGATGATGCCAGAAATGATGATTCTGCTGGTCATGACCCTCATATGCAGTTGCAACGATTGTATCTTCGGTCAGCTGTTGATCTTCCTTGTATGCTAGTATTAGTCTATACTAGTATCAATATGCTTATTTCTATTATTTAGGGGCCTCAGATAATCTTATAGTTAAATTTAAATCTGCGAGATTACAATACTTCCCACCTTTAGGAAAATAAACACGAGTTTAGTATATGTATTAGTATCCTTACACCATAACCAATACATAAGCTCAAATCGCTAAAACATACTAATATATACAAAGGGTGAATCCAATCTGATTTGCACCTTAAATTTTCGCCGGAAGATTCTCAATTTATGTCTTGGAAGTTCCGCTGATGTTTTTCCGACTTCTCTCAGAACTTTCCTCAAATTTCCTCCAGGAGAGCTTCTTCTTTCTCCTCTTTCTCTGGGTGTTGTTTTCAGCTTCCTCCAGAAGCTAATTCAAACATTCCCGGAGTTTTCTTCCGGAATTTTCCGATCATAGTCCAATAGTTAAATTCCGCGACAGAAGTGTGTTATCATATTGTGCTTTCATTATACAGTCAAGACTTTTTAAATAAAAACAACTTAACTTGAAGTTCTGCTGTTAACGTCTTGTTTAAAATTTAAGTTAAGTTCATCTGTTGTTGAACTAACGATTATTGTTTATTTGTTTTGTATAACACATTTTGGGTCGTTAGTGTTTTGCCCGGGATGAGATTTGAGCTCAAGTCTTTCAGCGTGAGAAGCATGGATGCTAACCATTTACACCAGGCCCGTATTCAGTTAAACAACATGAATGCAAATTTAGTAATCAAATTGATTTAATTGATAGCAGGATTAATTTTCCATTTGATTCAACAGTGCTCTCATTTTTGCTGTGTTAACCGTTAAGTCAACCAAAATGAGATCAACTGGAGTATTCAAAATAAGTTACATCATATCAGCAAATTTTGATTTCAATTTGATCTTCAGCTTTGCTCGGGTAGGCAGCATGTCCCGGGCTCAAATAATTTGTTTTGCTGTGCTGGGCCCTGAGCTGGCATTCGAAGGTGATAACACTCTGACTTGCGATTGTAGAATAATGTATATTTCAGTTTCAGTTAGTTTTTATTAATTAACCAATTGCGCAGATAGAATTCAATATTGTTTATGCTGAATCTTTCCCTTCTTCTTCTTCTTCTTCTCTATTTGACAGCATTTGACAGCTCTTGGGAAAGGGCAAAGTGACAACGACTATAAAGCCCTATTGATTTATCTCTTCATAGCGTATTTGGTTCACGCATGGGTATTTAGCTCCAAAAGACAGGTGTCGTTGGTGTTCGGATTACCCAGTAGTATTCAAACGAACCGTACACACCCCTGGAGTCACCGACGTTTCAAAATCGAATCAAAAAAATTGTTAAGAAAAAAGAAAAATCGACTAAATGTCCATTTTAATTTCTCCTAGAAAGTTACAAACTTCGACGTAAAAATTCAAATTTCTGCTGTTGAATAATTCAATTAAAGTACGGAATCTATTATCGAATGAATATTTTGCTCGTATTCGTCCAAATCTACAACAGTGCAACACAATATGCTCACCATTTTCAGGTTCATCACAAGTTTCACAATTTTCGTCGTCAATTAGCTTCATTTTAGCCTTCCAAACTTTTGACCAGTCGTGAAGAATCTTTCCCAAGTCCTATGTTGATATGTTGCTTCCTGTTGTTTACGAATTGACCCGATACCATGTGGCAAAAGTCACACGCAATCGATTATGCTTATTGCAAGTATGCTAAGCTATGCAAACAATCATTTCATTCATTACGTCGTCTGCGTGCGTTGTTGATCGTCTTGCGCTTGACCTAGTAAACATGTTTATTGCATTTGGGATTTCTTAGGAATGTTTATTTGAGACCCAGTGGAAATGCTTGGTATACATTAAAGTCATTTTGATTTACAAGTTTGTTTTTCGTTTATGTTGCGCATCGACACTTTTAACGGAAATGATTGCGTCTTAATCAAACTGTTTTTCAATTGGTTTGCGCATCCACCACAGTCACGTTATAACATGTTGCCTACGCGCCTGCCACTGGGCTGAACGCTGCACTTAAAAAAATCTACACGCGCCGTTCATGTGTTTCACATTTGAATTGGCGCAATGTGGCAAACACATTCATTTCAAATGTCTAACTAATGAAATCAGCCATACCTTATCCATGCTCCATTCACTTACAACACACATGAATTTAATGTGATTTAAATGTCAAAGTCATGTGCATGATTTATTACCATGATATGTTTTGCATATGAATATGTTCTACAACACATGCTAAATTTAAACACGATGCACATGAATTTGATGAAAGACCTTGTAGCAATCTAATAGTATAACTATTGGATTCCAAGTTGAGTTGTTGCTCTGAAATAGATAACTGAATTTCATTTAAGCAAATCGTAGTCATGCATACTGCATTCCAATAGTATCGTACAAACAGAAAAATTGTTATCTGATACGCTTGAAACTCAATATACAGAACTACGATCTACTTAAAAGATAATTATTGAACGGGGTTCAGTATATAAAAATGATAAACACGATACATTTCAATTTTGATACATTAATTTACATTTTCATATTGTTTGTACAGTATATTAATCGTAGAAGATAGCTTAACCTATGCCCTGGATGCTCTAATCCTGTTGTTCGTTGGATCAATGCCGTGTTCTATAATGAAAATATTGCATTAATGTTATAAATATATCTTATCATACAAACAATGTACTCACGGTTAATAATTTCTATAATTTCGTTAGGAAAACCTAACTCCACTAACAAACTTACTCTCCTCGCAAAGTTGCTGGTGCCTTCCATGTTTGTTTTGACACTTTAGGCACTCTTCTCATCATTATAGTCCTACTTATAAGCTAAATCCGTACGATTCATGTGTCATACACGTTAAATACACTAGTGGAAAACAGTAGCGCAGAATTATATGAGGATCTCATGGATTTCGATAAGTAAACACATAAAATCAATGTGTGGTTATTATTGATTTCATAAGCAATAAAAACATATTATTTTTTGTGTAAATCTCATGACATCCGAGGGAAAAGCACATGATTCTATGGTGACAAGCAATGAATGGTCTTCATATTCCAAAACACATGGTTCCATTCATGTGTCATTTTTTTTGAGTGTGTAGATGGAGAATCACTAGAACCTTATGAAAAGGGCTTATTTTCGAGAAAATACCAATTTTCTAAATATTATTTTTACAACATCTAAAAATCGGTTATGTTTAGGATGTTGGGTACTAAGATCATTTTGATTTGTTATGACCTAAAGAATCGTACTCAATTATTATATTTATCATTAAATTTGAGAAATTCATGAAAAGTTTTTCTTTCAGGAACATTTTTATTTGTAATGGCTCCATCTTGGATTAACCTTTATAAATTGTCTTATGACATAAGACCATCGCAGAAAAAAAAAATCATGCGTTGCAAAGAAGAAAAATTCACATTTTATATAGTAACGTTGGAACATCTACCCGTGTCAGCAGGTCGTTAACCCAGCAGCGGACTTTGCCACAGCGAGGCACCACCTGAGTCAGCGGATCGTCAACCTGGCAACGGACTTTGATACGGCCAGCCTCATCGATTTCATCGAGGAGCACGGTCAGCAGATTTAGCTTATAAGTAGGACTAAGCATGACAGGAACGTGGTCAGTTAGTATTGTGAGTTAGGTGAATTACGTGCGAAGTGGATAATTCTGTGTGAAGGTGAAGAATCAGTGAAAATAAATGTTAGTTAGTTGAATTGTCCTTTTTTAAAAAGGTTATCATGGCCAGACACTCGTGATTATATTTTTATTTTATTTTTCAAAAAAATAAAAGAAAAATCAGTGTTTTTTTTCCTTTATGTCCATTCAATTCTCTAAAACTTCTTCTCGGACACAATTTTGATACAATAAACTGATTTAAAGTTATAGTGTTTTGAAAACATACGCTCTTTTCAAAAATTAGTCTTGAGTCAAAATTGTCTCGTGATCTGTGGTAAAATCGTAATCTATATGAAGACATGTTGATAGTTTCATCAAAATCGGAGGGGCTCGTGCCAAGTCGTTTGCTCATTTGACAGATAATTGCTTTATCTGGACGCTCACATTCATCAGGATACATTTGATTGCATCATTATATAAAATGCATGTGCGAAGAGCAGAGCGTAGATTTTTGGTGCATTGTAATACCAATAAAAAAGCCTTTTCGCGAGAAGATAAAAATATATTCACTATAGGAATAAGTTAAGGAAAAGCACGTAACTCATCCCTTATGAGCCTTTAATTATTTTGTCGTTTCTCTTCAAGGGTTTCCCAGGCCTGCTATGCCGATGCCATTCTACAGCTCTAACGCAATTATTCTATTTATAAAAATCCGCGCCTGCTCCTTTTTATCACAGCCTTTTAGCAATAATCACTCTCCCTCTTTATATTATAAAAGAAAACAGAGAACAACAGAACCTTTCCCGAGGGCATGACCGTGTGGAGAGTTCTACTGCGCTAGCGCAGTAATGTAAAAGGAAGCAAAATTATTTGCATCTTGTGTTCTATCCACTTACGAGAGCTGGACGGCAACTCCTCATAGCAATTGGAGAGTGCTTCCCATATTTAGCTTCGCAAGTACCGAAAAGCAAGCGCCTTATTTTACTGTCCCTTGAAGTTACCAAGGGCCCGGAACACGTGTTCGATTCCTGAGCCCAGAACAATTTTCAAGGTTTTCTTACTCTCTGTGGTTGGTTGGTTTCGAGAGATTACAATGCTTTTCAGTATACAAGAAAGCTAAATAACACAAAATTCTCGGTAGGGAAAGGGGCCGGGATTCGAACCCTCGGTGTTGTCTGGATGGAAATGCAGTTCTAACTCTGGATTGGATTGTATTACGGAAACAAATGTTTGCAGAAAGTGTGCCGCCGCCTTAGTCAACTAGGGCAAATCAGCGGCCCCGAATGAAGGTAGAATAAATTGCAAACATGTAAATAGCAAGCTGTGTAGCTACAGTCGCGATTCAGTCTCAGTGCTATAAGTGATAAGAGCAATTTACGCAAACAGCGAGTGGATAAAATTAGCTGCTCAGTAGGACTCCACCTATACAGTTATCAGTTGCAGATGGATCTTAAGGATTTAATGTGATATTTTTTCTGTATAAAGCTATTCCTGGGATATTAATGATGTACTCTTATGGAATACGGTATGACGCAACCTTACCACAATAAAAAGTAGCTTTTGATATGATTATACATCACCTTGATAGTCACCTCGGCCCGCTGTTATTTTTGTTGTACTTCAAGGACGTAAACCTAGTGCTGAAAGGGCCTCGCTTATCATTTGCCGATGATCTAAAGATTTTTTATCGGATCCGCTCAATTGCCGCTCTTGCAAAATCAACTAAACTGCTTTACCACCGGATGGTGCAAATTGAATCGAATGATAGTCAACCCAAGTAAATGCTCAGTGATTTCATTCTCACGGCAAAAGCAACCAATTAATTACAAATATACCCTCTCGGAAGCGGAAATCGAACGCGTCAGTCATGTTAAGGATTTTGGAGTTATACTGGATACTCAACTTACCTTCACGCAACACGTATCGTACATCGTTGATAAAGCATCAAGAACAATGGGCTTCATCATACGCATAGCTAAGAACTTCACCGACGTATACTGTTTAAAATCGCTGTACTGCTCTTTAGTGCGCCCAATGCTAGAGTTCAGATCTACAGTGTGGAATCCAGTATACCTCAATGGCTCGGAAAGGATCGAATCTGTACAACGAAGATTCGTAAGATTTACCTTGCGTAGGCTACCTTGGCGTGATCCTTATCATCTGCCCAGTTACGAGAGCCGCTGCCAGCTTATCAATCTGGAGACCCTGCGGTCTAGACGAAACGTATCCAGAGCCATGTTCGTAGCAGACATTCTTCAGAACAGAATCGATTGCCCCGCCGTTCTGCAGGATGTCGCCATAAATGTCCAGCCCAGAGCCCTACGGAACAATCATATGCTGCGCTTACCTTTACGCCGGACAAATTATGGGATGCATACCGCTATCGATGGCATTCAAAGGACCTTCAATTGGTCGCCTCGGTATTCGACTACGATATCCCTCGCCTTACGCTACGCCGCCGATTTACTGAGGTCCTCTCTGAAGCGACGAACAGTAGAGGAAAACTCTAAGATCTTCTTTTATTATTATTATTATTATTATTATTATTATTATTATTATTATTATTATTATTATTATTTTTATTATTATTATTAGTGTCCTGTGAGTGTTTAGTTTGTTTTATGTTTTTCTTTTACCACTTAACTTATGAATATTAATCTTAAGTAAAACATCATTAGGACCAAAATGGTCTGTTGATGTAGACATCCATCTAAATAAATATACAAATTCTCGCAATGACCGAATACCACATGACCATATCAATTAACCAAAGACACTTCGTAGGGTTTTCTCCAGGACGCTAGAAAAAGCAATACATATTTGTGAATGTTTTTAAAATCCTTGTGACACTTTAAAAAAAATGCGGGCCGAGATAGGTCTAACTTGGGGGCAAGAAGGGTCAGTCACAAAAAAGCGAAATTATCATAATCAATATTTAAAAAGTTTGGTTTTGTATTAACAAAGACGCGCAGCAATACAAAATATGTACTCAACAATAAACAAAACAGCTTTTATTAAACATTTTTCGAAAAAAAAAACAATTTAAACAATGCATTTCATTACCTAACATCATGCGCAAGCTACTTTTTTGGCAGTTTTGTAACAGTTTTTTGCTGATTTTCCTTTTCCACCAGCTTTCTTGAGACGCTTAAACCTTTTTAGCATCTTGGCCAGTTCAAGCGGTATGACGTCGTTAGGACGAACTTTCTGTTTACGATTGTTGTCGCGGCTTGTCTTCAATTCAGCGACACATCAACAGTGAGCATGCATAAGGGCGTATACGCGATGATCGATTCTCTTCATCGATTTTCTTTTTGCATTACTACAGCTAAGCGAAACAATTTTCTAGAATTTGTTCAATGCAGAGTTGTAACAGGTTGTATCTATTGACTATCAAAAACAACAGCAAACGCACCGAGAAACGTTAATTCTAGCGAGTTATTAACAAAAGAGAAAATCGACGAAGAGAATCGATCATCGCGTTTACGCCCTTATGCATGCTCACTGTTGACTTGTTTCCATCGTCGAATTGCTCAATGAAGGTTTGTTCTCTGGTTCTTTCGGGTTGTATTTCGGGAAAACCGGTTTTGGTCCTTCTCAAACACAATCGAATGATGTCGTGAACGTAGCTGTGTTCCCAGTACCTCGCCTGCAGGTTCTGTTGACAGATCAGAATGAGCAAAATCTTCTTCGTTGAAGACACCTTGGTCAAGCGGATACAAACCAGTCCGATGAAAACCAATTTCCGCTGAGCTGCCTTAGAGCACAAGCACCAATGCGTTGCTATTCGGGCTGCTAGTTTGAAGCCATTGCTATTTTAGTTAGCAACTTGTTTACGCACCGGTCGTTGCTATCACGATTGTGAATTTACGTTTTCGGCTTTCGCACCGGTAGTTGCTAAACTTATCGTCGAACTTCGAACTGAAATTGATCACAGAGTTTCGTGATTGTTTTTTTTTTTCGACAATATTGATATACCTAACCACGAAGACTGAAGATTTAAGATCCAACTACGGACCCAGGTACTCAAGAAACGGTCCTTCGGATGATCCGAATCACTTGATGTGATGCTACATGAATGAATTTGAATCTGGGACCAGCATGCGCACACTGGTGGTCACGAAACTTTCCTCTGGGAGATCCGAAACATCCATAAAAGTGGTCAATTTGTAAAAATGATCGAAATATCGATCTTCGTATGCTCATCTTATAAAAGTTGCGCACCAAAATGCATAAAGGCATTTTCGGATGCCCATCTGGATTACTAGATTACATATTTTAGCTTGTGAATGAATAAAGCTCGGTTGGTCGAATTTAATACGGTAGATCTATTAACATCAGAAAAAAAAATGAAACCTTTAAGAAGTTCTGATTGATAGAAATGTGGGGAAGTTAAAAGATCTTTAAGAGTAAGTTTCGACAGCTCCAGGGCAATCTAATAGATTTCAGGAAAATTCACTTCAGCGAAGATCAAGAGCTTTATGGCTGTTCCATTAAATTCAGGGAAATTTAAGCTTAATGATCTATGAGTAAGTTACGTGAACTTTGGGTAAGCTCTGAAAATGTTAGGGCAGTTCCATGAATATCAGGAAAACTGTGAGAGCTTGAGGGACGTTTCTAAAACTTTAGGTTCGTTTCGAGAACTTTATGGCAGTTCCATTTATTTCAGTAAAATAGAGGAAACCATCAAGAAGTTCCAAAAATTTAAAGATAGTAAAAAACCTGCAAGGAATGAACTTAAAAACATTAAGAAAGCTACACAGAATATCCATGTTTAAAGGGAAAATTAAAAATCTTCTGGGCAGTTCCATTAATTTCTGAACAATTCCAGAAACATCATCAGGAGAACATAAGGGAAGTTCCGTAAACTTCAGGAAAGAGTAGAGATCTTCAGGAGAGTCTGAGGAATGAAAAGAAGTACTGAGAATTTCAGGAAGTTTTATAGGCAAACTGTGCGAACAAATGGTAAGTTCCGAAAACTTCTGGAACTTTTGGTGAACTTCAGACAAACTTCAGGATTTTCAAAGTGGTTCCAAAAACTTCAGGAAACTGCAGGAACTCTGCGAAAAACTTCAGAGAACTTTAGAAAAGTCAAAATAATTTCAGAGATGTGGAGATAACTTGGGGAAAATTTACATTTTAAAGAACTACCATGTACCTCAAAGAAGTTTTAGGGAATTTCGGAGATATTAACGGCACTTCCAATAACTTTAAGAAATTCCTTTCAGGAAAGTTCGAAGATTTGTATGGGTAAGGTCCGACACATATAATGCATAACATTGACTTTACAATGACAAAAACCAAATTAAAGCAATATTTTAATCCCTCGCATAACGTCAGCTAGAAGTAATTTTGTTAAATTGTTCTCACGACATATTATAGAAAATATAAACAAAGAAAAAATTGTAAAAATATCGTTTAAGACAACAATTGTAAAACGGTCTACACTGATTGACGCCAAATAAATAATTAAATAAATTCCGGTCAATTCCATAAACTTCAGAAAAAAAACCTCGAGATTTTTTTTTACAGTTCTATTTGGTTCAGGGTAATACCAACAATCAATACGAAACTAACGATTTTAAATTGGCTCACCACTTTAGTAGCCTATTGGTCCCAAGCAAACGATTAACGTACCCTATTCTAGTTGAAATGCT
Organism: Ochlerotatus camptorhynchus; assembly: GCF_037179485.1. Taxonomy (NCBI): domain Eukaryota; kingdom Metazoa; phylum Arthropoda; class Insecta; order Diptera; family Culicidae; genus Ochlerotatus; species Ochlerotatus camptorhynchus. Next base: position 558,969 of record NW_027040904.1, read on the forward strand.
ATTACTACACTATGTTTGTTTTGATTCGCTATGAAAGTTTGACAGATAACATCAGGGGTGTGTGGATTCATGCAGAACATGCAGGGGTGAGTGAAATAGCTTGGGACTGCTTGGGACCGTTGTTCTGGTACTGAGTGAGCCAAAAATAATAATGATTTTCTTCGGGACCCAGTAGTCTTAGAGTTACCTCTATGGTAATACCAAGAACTTCAATATAATTGATAATACTTTAGGAATGATTCGAGAGCAGAAGGGCTGATCAGAGAAACAAAGAACAGTTCAACTAATTTCAAGGAAATTGAAGAATGTTTAAGATGTTCCAAGAAACCCAGGGAATTTCCGAAACTTCATCAAAGTATCAAGACTTTTATTTAAATTTCAGAAACATAGGAGATGTTACATGAGTATCAGGAAAATATGAGATCATTTTAAAGGAGTTCCATGGTTTTCAATGCAGTTTAAAGAACTGTAAAAAAATGCAGGAACTTCAGCAACGGTCAGTCACCGAGAGGCAGATTGTTATTTCCCGTTAATCACCGAGAGGCAGATTGTTATTTCCCGCACCTGAATACCAACCCCTAGTGGGGTTACTGCGTTATGGTGGAGGTTGCTAAAATAGCTTTAGCAACGCATTGGTGCGGGTGCTCTTACCGTAAGCTTCTGCAAAGAGTGCAGAAATGTTTATCTGTTTTACCGGCTGTCCCTTCGTTTCTCTGTGGAATTTTTCAATCGCCTTTGAGTAATGTGACTTCAGTGGACCCATGAACGAAACGTCCAAGAGTTGTTGGCGATGGGTTGGAATGAGGAGGGAGCGATACGTCAGTAACATAGTTTTCTCTAGCCAAATCAAGAAATTTCAAGTTCTTGGTGTGGCTTACGTCTAAAATGAGAAGTACGGGATCGTCCTTCGTGTGCTTTGTGTGGAGCAAGAAATGTCTGAACCAGTCAACGAATAAATCTGTCTGCATCCATCCGGTGGGATGAGCTCTGAACAGCGTCCCTGCTGGTGTTCCAATTATTAGCTCATCTTTCATTTAGGGAAAACTAACATGGGACCACTTTGTCAAGCAGTTTTACCAACAATCAATACAAAACTAACGAGTTTAAATTGGCTCACTACTTGACTAGCCTATTGGTCCAAAGCAAATCGATTAACGTACCCTATTCTAGTGTAAATTCTAGTACTACACTATGTTTGTTTTGATTCGCTATGAAAGTTTGACAGATTAAATCAGGGGCTTGTGGATTTTCCTATGTTTCCAGGGGTGCATCGATTAGCTTGGGACCGAAGATAGTACCAGAGCTGAGCCAAAAAGTTGAGCACGTTTCTTCGGGACCTTCTGGTCTTAGAGTTATCTCTATGGTTTTACCAACAATCAATACGAAACTAACGATTTTAAATTGGCTCACAACTTTAGTAGCCTATTGGGCCCAAGCAAACGATTAACGTACCCTATTCTAGTTGAAATTCTATTACTACACTATGTTTGTTTTGATTCGCTATAGAGATTGCTAAGGTATGATTGTGTCCAGGCATGGAAAATCATTTGCATTCATTTCGTACATTCATTTACATTCATTTGCCTCTAACTTTTTTCTTCAACAGCATTCCGCAAAATGATGTAAAGAACTTTTGTAGGTTTTATTATTAGCTACAACTTTTGTAAACAAGTCAAATCTGTATCTCTGATGCATGACGAAGCAGAGCGAACAGAGTCCACTACTGTTTTTCAGTGAATGTATTTTACATTCACTGAAAAACTGTAACAAGTTCTGCCCGCTCTAGTTCGTGATGCATAAGAGATACAGATTTGATTTATGAACAAAACTTGTAGCTTATTACAAAACCTATAAAAGCTCTATACATCATTTTGCAGAATGCTGTTGAAGAAAAAAGTTAGAGACAAATGAATGTAAATGAATGTATGAAATGAATGCAAATGATTTTCCATGCCTGATTGTGTCAGTGATTTGTTTTCATCGGGAAAATTTTCCGCTATGAAGTTTTTTTCCCGATGAAAACATTTTACGTATACGTACACGTGACGTAGTTTGCGTACGATAAACGTCAGCAATCTCTATGAAAGTTTGACAGATAAAATGAGGGGTTATTGGTTTTTCCTATGTTTCGAGGGGTGATTCGACAAGCTTGGGACCGAAGATAGTACCAGAGGTGAGCCAAAAAGTTGAGCACGTTTCTTCGGGACCTACTTGTCTTAGAGTTACCTCTATGGTTTTACCGTGACTTTCTACACGCCATTCCACAAAATTGAACCAATAAATTACTATTTTACTTTACACTTTTCTCGTAGTTCCTTCAAAATATTGTGTTATGTTGAAGTTCGAGTGGTAGGAAACATCATTTTCAACTGATCGAATTAAATGGTTAATTCAATAACAAAGTACTTACGGTAGTGATTGCCGTCTCATCAACATTAAAGATACGATGCTGCGAAAATTTTCCCTCAGAGTAAATCTAAAGAAGAATACTAAGATGAAACTGTCGGAAGGAAAACTCAAGTTGAACATTGCATTAGGTCCTAAGTAACATTGACAGATTCTCTTCGTCGATTTTCTCTTTTTATTCCCACGGCCATGAAAAGACATTCCCAGGTATTTTCAGCAAACAGATCGATAAAAGATGCTTTTATGTAGCATCTAATACGACACCCACGACAAGGAACGGTTATGCGGTGCTCATAACTATTAAAGAAAGAGAAAGTCTACGAAGAGAATCGATCAATGTTACTTAGGACCTAATGCAATGTTCAGCTTGAACTTTCTATTTTAGTGTCCACTTTCATGGTCCCTTTCATCCAATGAATACCTCCCGTATGCAAGGTAATTTTGTGATTTTGCTGCCCCCTCGGTAGAGATGTAATTTTGCGCACTTTTTTATCAAAACAATAACACCAAAATCAGAGATGTTCCATTTTTTAATTACTCGATTGACAACTAATCGATTATTTTTTGTTCGCTGTGTTGGCATTTTTCCACCAATGAGAGTGCAGCACATGTTTCAAACGATCGGTGATGATCCTCTGGAGAAGTTAATGCTTATATCGGCATGATATAACCATAGAGGTAACTCTAAGACTAGAAGGTCCCGAAATAACGTGCTCAACTTTTTGGCTCAGCTCTGGTACTCTCTTCGGTCCCAAGCTAATGATTCACCCCTCGAAACATAGGAAAAACCAATAACCCCTCATTTTATCTGTCAAACTTTCATACCCGAAAAAAAAATTACAGTGAAATTTTCAGTGGAAACAATGCTCTAACATTAATATTTATTGTCGACAATAAAAATGATTGTAATAATGTTGTACTTTTCCGAAAACGGCAAAACTGCTACCTAGCTGTACAATGAATGTACATAATAAAATATTGTTACAATGATTTTTATCGTATTTTTCATTTATTTTATTGTTAACATGATTCGATCATGAACAATAATGTTTAATGTTTAATGTTGTAACATTAAATATTGGTGTATTTTCATTGTGGGTTACTTCACGAACAATAAAAATAAATCTGATTGAAGCATGCAGACTATGAGAGGGTCAGCAACACTGCCAATGTAATTAAGATAGGCGCTGCTCGTATGGCTCTGGCTTTGACAGTTCGTTTGGCTCAAAACCAGGCAGTCCGCCTCCGCTCATATCTTATAGTAGACCCTCTCTAAAGCTTAATGGAGACCTTTTCCGTGCAGTCAATAATCATACAATAATAATAAAAAATTCCACCACTTGAAGATGTCAGGAAGGAACTCTCAGGTGGAAGCATATTTCATGGGCGATTCTCTCCAGTCGAATGCATTAACTTATCAACGACGCTCAACCACCAAGGAGACGTGACCTAGGGATATCGAGCGCAGAGGAGTTGGCCTGCATTTCTCACAAGTTCCGGATCGAATCTCGATCCATAACCAGTAAAAAAAAGGACCACCCGTAACAGACATATCACCCCCTTCCCTTCCCGGGGCAATGTTTTATTTTTTGATTTATTTTTAAAGTCGATAAAGTAGATCTGTCAAGCCAACACATACACTCTAAAGTACACTGTTATTTTTTTTAATCAATAAATTCGCCAACCAACAGTAAAATAACAATAATATATAATGTTATTGAAAAAAAATTATATGGGAAAATCACGAAAATTTCATTGTTAAGATACTTAACAACCCCCCTTTTTTATTGTAAATTTTCCATTTACCATGAAATTTATTGTTTTGTACAACATAAATCAAGGTAAATTTATTGTAGACGTAACAATATAAATCATTGTTAAGACAATAATTTTCGTCTTATTGTTACATTGTTTTTTAATGTATTTTTGTTGTTATTTTTTTTCGGGTAGTGAATCAAAACAAACATTGCGTAGTACTAGAATTTCGACTAGAATAGGGTACGTTAATCGTTTGCTTGGGACCAAAAGGCTAGTCAAGTGGTGAGCCAATTTAAAATCATTAGTTTCGTATTGATTGTTGATATAACCGAATACAAATATTTTACTTTTCGGTTCGTTAATCGACTAATCGATTATTCGAATGAAAATCGGCCATCACTAAATGAATGTGAAACGTCATCCCACACGAATTGCTGGCGAAAAAGTGACGTCATTTGACATTGAGCGACTTGAAGACTGATCGTTCGCCCTTTGTCCGGGATGCGGATGAAAGGCGACTCGCCCCGCTAGAGTTATTTCATCCGCCGGGCGACCAAATGGCGCTCCGGGATCCGGACGAAAGGCGACTCGCCCCGCTAGAGTAATTTCATACGCCGGGCTACTTGAAATTGATCCTATAAAATCAAAAACTTCCTGAGTCCTGATTTCCTATAGCAAAAAATGTCGTCGAGTGATTTTGTCTTTTTGGTAAGTACGGAGCTGAATTGAAGAACGCACATCAGTCCGCGTGGAATATGACTTTACTGTACCTTGCCTTTGACCAACTAGAATCATTAAATTGATTAAAATTGAACACTTAATAGCAAGGATCTATTTTTCACTCTTAGGAACATATATTCGAAGAGTAAAATTCGAACCCACGATGCGACGCTTACCAACTCATGTTCTCACTACACAAGGCTAGCGTCGCAAACCACTGAACACCATCTCGAACAGTCGTTCGTTACCCGCAGCAAATTTCGAACACAAAGCGGATAGGATAGTAAGGAAGGAAAAAAAATGTCTTCCACTGTCGGAATCGTAATTGAATATGCTTGTTAGCGTGTCAGTTACGAATGGAATTGTGGTTGAATTAATCTACCTTGGAGCTTCTTAAGTTCAGAACGCAATGGGATGCGCATTCAAACAGGAAAATTAGTCACAAGGTTACAACAAACACTCACCCCGCTTTTGTAACAAGGGTGAACTTTTGGATTCGAACCATCGTCCTACGATTCACTAACATCGAAGGCGAACGATGGTCTACCAATGGTAGTCATCATTTAAAGATATTTAGTCGTACAGTGGTAGATTGGAGATGTAATATTATATATTTCTTACTGTAACTATTGTTCAATCAAACACACTAATTAATCATACAAATCAAAATTCTTCTCACTTTCGCTGCCACTAGCCGAAGATGACTTAAATTCATCGCTGCTTCCGAGTTCCGAATCGTACTCTTCCGAGTCGCTTCCCCGTTGCTTCTTCTCCAGCTGCTTCATAATCCTGGCCTTGTATCTCGCGTAAGCCGTCCCAAATCGGTCCACATCGTTCGAATTCAAACCGGCGTCATCGGCATCGCGGTATTCATCATCATCATCACCGTCATCGTTCACGGGGTAGGCAAATCCGCTGTTGCCATCCTCGCGGGTCCCGTCCTCATTTTCCCCATCGGACGACAACTCACGATCGCCTTCCAGATCGAGCTCTTCTACGGCCCGTCGCATGTCATCCTCTCCTACGCTTTGGCAATCACCAAATACGTCTTCGTCCTCGTCGGGATAATCGTTGCGCCAGTTGTTTTCATCGTTGGAATCTTCCGATTCCTCACCCAGCGAATCCGACCGGTCGCCCAAACCGCGATGACTCGAGAACAGCGGATCATCGTAAATGGCAACACTGACACACGGTGGTGAGAAGGAAAGAACCGGGAGGGAGAAGAAAATAGAAAAAGTTAGTTTAGACTTTGCTCTACTTTGCCGATGCTCGTGTCTTGCTGCATAGTGGGAGAGTAGTGGACGGTAGTTGGCTAAAATAAAATTGCTCATACCTGTCGAGGAAATCGAAAAATGTTAGATTTTCGTGTTGAGTGAAAAGATCCATTTTCAATGGGAGGTTTGGTGAAGTGACGTTAAATAATCGGCTGACTAGATGCTTAATTGTTGTTCATTTTGTAGAATTATTAAATAATTTATGCATGCGTTATGTTGCTCATTTCTCAGAAACATGATGTATGAACATACGCGTATGAACCCCAAAACGATTTAACGGAAACGTGCCTTTTTATCACACGATGTTTTGCATTTTTGGAGTGGTATAGTTTCAGTTGAAATATCAACAATATATGTAATTCACTCCACATGCTGTTATAAGTTTTTCTTGATAGTGTAGATGAGTCATTACCATCCGGAAACATTTAAAACTTAATTGGCCGGAACAAATGAATACTTTTACTTTTGTTACATCACATTCGAATTTGACGAGGGAACAAAAAATAAATTCAAGCAAATAATAAAACTTATTTCAAGTTAGCATTCAATTCCTCGTTATTCAATGAGTTCAATTAAAGAAGAATGTATAACCCAAAACGTAAAAGTACATTTCATCCATTTTGGATTTATTTTTTAGCAAGTGCTATTTCATGCTTCTCAACCACTTTATTGAAATGTAATAATTCAGTGGCAAATCAATTTTTCAAATTTTCAAAAATATTGGTAACTTTAGAAATTTGAAGATTTGGTAAACTCCAATACAGCAACAAATATAAGAAATCTCTTAATTCAGAAAATGGTTTCAACTTCAGGATCTGAAATGTTTTCTAAATCTCAGAATATCATCAAAATATTGTTTTAAACTTAAACACATGGTTATGGACATTTCCAAAGTTACAGAAACAGAATCCAATTTTCCCCAAATTGGAATAAGGAATACATCAATTTGTAGAATTAGGTACATGATTTTAGATTTTTTAAGATGCTGAGGTTTGGACAGATACTGAATCTTAGACATTTCAACACCGACAAACCGACATGAATGACCATGCAAAGTACCATCAAATTTCTGATCAAAGCACAAAACTGACATCTGCCGCCGTGTTCGATAAAAATGTGTATCCTAGCCACGAACACGCATACAAAATGTGTGAGTTGGTTCGTGTCTAACCTATTCCTGGGAAATTATTTTTATCTAGATAATAAATTTATATGGTTTTGACAGCACATTTGAATCCGCCGTTATAGATTCTCGATCAAGAGTTGAGCTTAAGTTTCATGTCGGTTTGTCGGTGATTTCAACACCGACAAACCACCATGAAACTTAAACTTAACTCTTGATCGAGAATACATAACGGCGGTGCAGCGATCCCAGCTGTCAAAACCATAGAAATTTGCTATCTACACACAAAAAACAAAAACTGTATCGGTAACAATATTAACCTTTCAATTTAAAAGTATCAAAAAAATCGTTATTCTAACTACGAAAATGTTTGATATAACAAGGTTGTTTTTAATTCAAAAGTGATTGTTTTAATTTTAACTTGTAGTTTTAAAAGCGCAGATTTTCAAATTGAAAATTGTTTAACTGTCAAAATTACTTTTCATGTGTTGATTTCTACCCATTTTTGGGTAGTTTTAGGATAGCGTGAGCAAACAAAAAGAAAAACGCGCAAAACGGGAGCTACATAAACTTCAGTTTTTTTAACTTGTACTAGAAAGTGTGAAGATTTGGTCTGTAACGCTGTAACTGCTTGCAAATTAGAACCCATGTACTTCTGGACTGGCGGAGTGTGCCATACGGCCGAAAAAGAGATTTTTTTCATTTCAGTTGCAGCTGCTTGACATTGCAGTTTGGGAGAGCAATTTTTTATTAAACCGTAAGTAATTTTTGAAATCAGATAATTTGCATAATTGAATTACTGATTATTGCTTATACGCAGGTATCATTAATTTAGCCGAGAGGGAATCCGGCCAACGTTGATCCTTTTCCGGGCGAATCAATCCGGTAATTTGAAATTCTATTCCGTGGAACAAATAATATTTATTGATTGCTTTTGAAATTGTAGGATGAGAAACACGCTTGGACCAGTAATTTGCGGAAAATGGCATCCTCAGGCAGTGGCGAATCGCCAGTAGGCCACGAGCATCAATCATACACTGTCTATCGGAGACATTTCGTAGCCTACAGCGGTGCAAGATGTTAGAGAAGGCCCTAGCAGCAGCAGGTTTAGCTGACGGACGCCGAGAGAAGTGCCCTCAATCAGTACTACAAGGATCTCAAGTGAAAAATGTCGATCCATACCAGCCTGCTGTCTAAAAAAACTGCCTACCCAATCCGACGAATATGCAGTGCGGAACCAGACAATAATATCAAATTGTGAATAAAAAATAGAGAAATAAATGAATTTGTAATTTTTAATTAAAACGATGTTACTATATTGAATATACTACTTTTGAAATAAAAATATTTAATTTGCATTAAAAATAACAATTATTGTCATTTAAAGTATACCGTACTTTCATGTCAAAAGTTTGTTTTGAATTAAGAGTAATACGCTTTTAATTTCAACCATGCCACGCTTTTAATTTGACAGTAGAACAATTTATTTTAAAAGTTTAAACTTTTAAAAGTCATGAGCGGGCAACTTTTAAACTGACAGTTGACGAACTTTCGATTTAAAAGCTAACCGCTTTCTACCAAAAAGAACCAACGCAAACTTTTAATTTCACCGATGCTTTTTTTAATTTTACTAACGATTTTTCTTTGTGTGTAGATAAAAATAATTTGTCCGGAATATATTAGACACGAACCAACTCATACATTTTGTATGCGTGTTCGTGGTTAGGATCAGGGGACTGGCAACCCCATATCAATCCTATACGTTTGACAGTAGGGAAGATCACGGGCCTTATTTATATACGACCCGCTTGACGTATACATGAAGGAAAGGGACGCAAAATTGTGTTGTAAGCAGAACGACAAGAGCAGATGAAAGTATCAAAAACATGGCCGCCAGCCAGGCCCCTGGTTAGGATACACATTTTTCGCGAACACGGCGACAGATGGTCATTCATGTCGGTTTGTCGGTGATTTCAATATTCTGGAGAAAGATTGAATTGTGATTAGAATTCCAGGCGAATTTTAAGAAGATGTTAATGGTCTACTGAAGAGAATTTATAAGGAATCCTAGAAGGAATTATCAAGTGAATTTTCTTAAAATCGAGGGAAAACAAATTCTGGAGAGGAAAGAATTTTTTAGGAGAATTTCAGGAGACAATTTCAAAGGAATATTCTAAGAGATTCTAAGGGAATTCTAAGTATAGTTGAAAATAAATTCCAATGCAATTCTTAAGAAAGTTTCAATGGTATTCCGAGAAAAATTCCATGGGAACTTGAAAGAGTGTTCCAAGAAAACCCTGAAATTTAATAGATTTGTTGTCATATTTTCGAAGATAATGCTGGCCAGAACTCCTAGGGAAAATTTATAACTTTACTCTTAGGGACCTGCATGTTTCAGGGTATTTTATACAGCATTATGAAGGGAAAATTAAACACATGGAATGTTGTACATACTGCATAAAAAACACAAAATTACCCCCCTCACGATTTTCTAAAACTTTGAAGCTGACAACAGTAAATTTATGATTTGTTCCGGCTTTATTTTATTTTTTTAGAGTTCAACTTATGATTTGTTCCAGCCTTATTAAGACCAAATTTGATCTAAATACCACGTGAAGTTTAGGATGATCCTACAGTGTTCATGCTCATCTAACATTATTACTAGATAAACATTTCAAAAGGTCCTATCTGCATTGATCGATTCTCTTCATCGACTTTCTCTTTCGTCGATAGCTTAGCTGCAAACCTTTCCCTGTTGTATTTGACGTTTTGTGATAGAATTAGCGCGAAATTTGTTTGCATAGCAATGGTTATGAAAAGAGAAAGTCGATGAAGAGAATCGATCAAAGCAGATAGGACCATTTGAAATGTTCATCGAGATTATTATTTTGTTGCAAAGTGGATGTTTTATTGAATTAAAAAAATGAATGTCCAGATTTATGATTCAATGGCTTAAGATTGATTTCAAAGTGGTGCTAATCAATGATATCTTAAACTAAATGTGCTAGCAACCGATTATTCTACTGCACAAACATGATGAATAAAGTACACGAACTATGAGACCGACTCAAAATTGAGTTGAATTCGATTCAATTTTGATAAACAGTAGATTTGCTCAAAGTGAGTAAAATGTTCTGAGATTTTGCAGTAAAAACTTTTCGAATATGAGGAAAATTTACGAAATCTTTCCACAGTCTGCTATTCTCCGAACGCTCAGCTGTTCCCTTCAATTCCAATTTGGATGGTGAATAATGACCACCAGTGAACGCTTTGTTCTCACTGTCGAAAATATTCTTAGGCAAAGATTGATCAAAGATCATCCACCATCGACGTAGGTTCGAATCCCGTTTTCACCACGATTTTTTTTTATCATCCACAGAGATTCTGCAGTGTCACGACACGACACCAGACATGAATCAATTTCCAAACAAAGAATAAATAATTCAATACTTGCCTCCAGTGGATCTTTACTTATTTTTCTCAATTTCTCTAGTTGATCAAATGAAATACACATTTTGTTCAGTTTTAAGCAAATACTTTTCAACACCGAAGAAAAGTATTGAATTATTTGTTCTCTATATTTATCAGGAAAAGAGTATGGTATTCATCTCAAATGAATGCTCGTACGGTACAGCTACGTATAACAACTAGGTATGAAAATGTATGCTAATGTACAAAGAGAGAAATAATTCCGAATCAGATGAAACTAAATCCTAAATCGCAAAACAAATCTAAATTCAGCAGTCAAATTTTGGCTTCAGCCGTTGTTCGCGCTCCGGCCTTTGTCCTTCTCCCTATTCTTCAATACCTTCAAATGTACGAGAAAAACGTATAGTACAAGTCTTCAACCAGAACCAACCTGATATCGTCTAGATTGTCCGGTATGAACGGGATGTGCACCTGCGGTTGAGTGTCGTCAACGACATACAGATCATACACATAGCCCTGTTCTTCCGGTCCTTCCGCCGGTCGCTTCTCATCCAAACTATTCTCGCTGCTAACTGCAGCGGAGGCTGTTGTTACTATGGCCGCGGATGCTGCTGCTGCTGCTGCAATGATATCCCGCTCGACATCCACGATAGTCGTTCCTTCGACTCCCTCAACTTGGCTGAGAGATCGCGTGCAGTTCACAATCCGGAAACGGCTGTTCTGGGCATTCTGTCGTGATGCTTCCCGGTTTCGGGAGGCAATCTTCGGTCGATGAACTCGCGAGATTACTTCCCTGGCTTCATCTTTCGACAGTCGCTGCTGAAGGTGTGTGGGAATGTTGTCCGCCTAAAAAACATATTTCATTTGAGCAACATTCTGTTAATGAACAAAAGTAAGAATGGCAAACCTTTGGAAATGTTCCTGCAAATTTCAACACTGTGGAAGTTTCACCGGTCGAGTTCGAGCTACTGGCATCATCTGTCGGGTCCTGCTGTTGACCGGGATCTGTCCGTTGCCGTTTGCAGTTCAGAACAAATGCGTCCAGTGGATCTTCGTCCACCCTTCTCTTCAGACGGATTACGGCCGCCATTCTAGCTCTGAGGTGTTTTTTTCTTGTCTGGTTTAGCGAATCAGGAATGGAACCTTTTTGTTTTGATCAACGTTTGAGGTTAGAACACAAGGAAACTACAAGACACTGCAAATGTGAACGAAATTTTGCGCTCTACAGAAGATACTTCAGGAATACTATTGAAACGAACAAAATAATTCCAACTATGGACAATTTTGTGATTTTAATGAACCGAAATTATGGAGACTAATCGTTAAATTTTAAGAGCAAAGCTGATAGAAATCCCTTTGCGTCAACTGTGGAGGAGTGTTTGATTTTTTATAATCCCGCTGTTTGACGTTTTGCATGCATCACGACGACTATAATTTTAGTACCTTCCAGTGCTGCCAAACAATTTTAATTTATGAATAATTCTCGCGTCACTTTTCAGATACACCGAAAATAGTTTACATTAGAAATACTCAGAGGGAGAGATGGGCGGAGAGAATGTTTTGAGCCAAATGAACTGTCAAAATCTGAGCCAATCGAACATTCTAATTAGATTTTTCCGAGGATTTCTTATTCTTACTAGAATAAATTTGAGAGTATTGCAATCGAATAGAAATTCAATCACCTTTATGTTTTGTGTGCTTCTCAAATTCAACTAGTTTTTGGAACCAAAAACAATATTCTAACTCAATTGATTAATTGATCTTCGTTGGTTAATGAATGGCACCAAGAAATGTGCAAATTATTGATGAATCTACGTTACGGTCGGCCAGCAGATGGAAATGATGTGAAAATGATAATGACGTTTTGCTAGCTGTCAAATCGTTTGGAATATTTTTTAGTACATCATCACTTTTGTGGTTTTGGATTTCAAACCTAGGTGTTGCATGCACTGGTGCAGTTTCGCGTAGATTCATCAATTGCGATGCAATCAATTATTATTTTGCACGTAAATCGAATCAGAAATAAAAGTCATTTGAAATGCTAGCTTCTAGCAAGGGTTGCAAGATTATTTAGGAACAAATCCCTGCTGCCGAATTTTTTATTTTCTCCGCCTATCTATCCCTCTGAGTATTTCTAGTTTTCATGTAGCTTCCATTGGAAACGCAAATGGTTTTCATCCATAAACAAAATTAATGGAATTCATCTGAATTTCACATAACATTTATGCGATGACGTTAATTTTATATGATTTTTCATATGAATTTCATCGGCTTCATAATATTCATATGATTTTGTGGTGGGATTTTTCAGCTATGTGATCACATGAAAGCTATGTGAAATTCACATGGTTTTCATCCATTAGATATATGATAAATTTTTTGAGTGTAGACCAAGGGGTAACTCACTCTGCCACCTTGTTTAATAGAGATCTCCAAGCGCAATCTCACGAACACTAAAATCCAACATCCATACGTAAAAACTAAGAAGAAGAAGAAACAAAAAGGTATCGCGATATCACAACTACTTAAAAAGGTAGCGCGCGGTCTCACGCACATTTTTGTGCATCTGGAGAACTCTATAAAGAGCCTGAATTTATAAAGAGACGATATGTCAGAATTGGAACAATCGATTATCTGTCAAAGTCATAGGAAAAGTCATTCCAATCTTTTATTCAAAGCTTTTATTCACGATAAATCGGCGATTGACGTGTTTGTTTACAAATGCAATTACGCCCAAATCTCAAATCACTCCGGAACTGTTTTTTTCTGTTTATTTACAATAAAATTATAAAACTAGCAAGGTGAACCTGAGACTGAATTATTTTACACCAGCCAGGACACCAGCAGAACAAAACCCGTCCGTCCATTCGTGTTGATTTTTTTAGAAATGGATGAGGTAGGCTTTTATTCAGCTTTTTTGAAAATAAATTAAACACACAACAAATTTCCTGGATTATTTCTGGATGAAAATCGAAGCAGTGTATGGTAACGTAAGTCTTCACATCAAGTCTATACTGCAGTTATCGAACCTGGTCAGCATGTCATTAGCAAGGCTGACCAGGGAAGAAATATTGCTCATTCAGAGAGATATGCGAGAGATGGCACAGGACGTGGCAGAGAAAGCAGCCATTGGTGGACCATCTCTCGAAAGTTTGTATGGGAGATACGCGGATCGACCACATGAGTTTAGTTTCATAGAGGGAGAGATCCTGTGCATTCTGGATCTTGCGGATATTGTGCGAACAAATGGCATTAGGCCGTTTTTGAAAGCACGCAAAAAAGTGCGAATCAGGGCGCGAATGCATCTTGGGTCCGCCGAGGATCAAGACGATGAATTTGATGGCCACAAGGAAAAACTCCGAATGAAGATTGAAGCCCATTTCACCAATCCGTAAGTATACAGAAGGGTGAAATTAAAATTAAATTAGTGAATTTAGAATGCACTACTTGTACCAAGTTTGTACCAAAAAGGTATTTTGACCGACTTCAGTAATGTGACACTTGGTCCTGATCATTCTAAAATCCAAGCTAATGTAGTTGTAACCTTTGAATTAAAATTTTAATTTTCTGTTTCGTAGGAAATATCACTTAGATCACCAATACTTCATGTCAAACTTGATGATTGCTGTGTACCGTTGCCATGGAACAATACCGAGCGGAAATTACTTGTCCGTTGTGTACTTTTGCCGGAAAAAATATTAAGCTCTCAGCAACCGCTGATGCTGCTGGTAACTGGAACTGGATTATATATAGTTTTACGCGGCATGTTGCCCTGAAGCATCCTAGTGGCTCGGATTTGGTTGCGTCCATACTCTCCAAACGGCGTGCTTCTGATGCTGTCAGTCCAGAAATTTCATCTCCTCCGAAGGTGCTTTTGGAGGCGGATGATATTGAGAACAAGATCCCAAGCAAGAGTTATATTCAGCTTGAGTCGTCTACAGGGTCGTCCATTTCAAACGAAGCTGATGATGATCCGAGTGTCATCGAATGTAAGTTTATCCGTTTATAAGCGTATCTTGAGAAAAAATGACATTCTATTCTCGCTGTTTTATTTTCGTTATCTTTTAGATTCTGTCGAATTTTTGGAGGACATCCAGGAGGACAGATGGCAATGTTTATATTATTTATTGACATATTCCAGGACATATTCGGCATTTCATCGGAAGAAGCAATCTGCCGGTAAATGAACGAGAAGACCGATGGCCGCGATGCAGCAAATGTTTACCATTGTAGTTCTTCAAGTTTACGTCTATATATTTAATAACCCGTGATAGCATGCGTGGTGGGATTCTCGGCATTTGGAACCCAATGAGGAAAATTTACACCTTTTTGAACTCTATTACACCTACATGGCTGACTGGTTGATGGTTATGACAAATAAATATTGAATTCATGTATGAAAAGATGTACAGAAATTTCAATACACCACATACTATAGTGTGTTTGCCTGTCGTTGATAAGCTCATCAACAGCAGCCGTGGACCCGAGGATTAGCAACCAACAACGAAATCAGTACACCCCAGATGGCATGGGATCGAAACTAGAAATCATGCAGATAAAAAATCACAAATAAAATCAGCAGTTGTGTATCGATATTTTGATTTTACAACAGAAATCGATATTTTGATCTGGCAACACAATCGATATTATTGGTAACGATTGGTAGCAATATTTTGAGAAAGATGTTTATAAACGATTCACGATTAGACTTTTAGCATCTTTACAATTATTCATGAAATGGTGACAATCGCTATCGATTTTTCTTATGAATGGCTTTGAAGATCGATGTATAGAAAATCAAAGAAAATTAACGAAATGGTTGGTCGGGTAGGCTACCCGCATAAAAGCGAACCATAACTTCCCCAATAAAATTATTATGGTTATTTTGCTTAACGACGTGTTCCGGGTATCATCCAAACCATTTGTGGAATAGTTCTATTATTTGGGTTATCGTTCGTGTATGCCCTAATAAAAAATAACCATAAACGAACGATAACCCAAACCATTGAACTATTCCACAAATGGTTTGGATGATACCCAGAACACGTCGTTAAGCAAATTAACCATACAATTTTTATTAGGGTGGTTATTTTTTATTAGGGTTGACATTACCGAAAATGGTTAAAAATGTTTTATAATCCCTGCTAAACTTTAACTGAAATGGTCATGGAACTTTACATGAACGCTTGTGTGATAAAGTTTTAACCTTATGTATTATGGTTCTTTGGAAGTGAACCTTACAAATAATGGGTTGTTAAGAACCATTACCATTCAAAATAGTTGTTTTCTTCATACATTTTCGGAGAGAGGACTATATTAAAACCTTTTTACTTATGGTTTGAGAACTTTAATGGTAATGGTTATGGTAGCCAGTAAGGTCCATTAATGGTATAGTATTATCGGTCAACCTTACGTGGAATATATCGCGAATTGGTAATCAGTAATTTACAGGCAACCAATTCGCGATATATTCCACATAAAGTTGATGGATGTCACAAAACCAGCTATGAACCTTACCGACTACCATAACTATTAAACGCTGTACAGACTGGAGAGTTATAACATGTTATAACGGTTGTCAAATAATTGCAACACAGAAACCACCATCAAGATAGCGCTATAACATGTTATAACTCTGTAGTCTGAACGTACTATTACCATTAAAGTTCTCAAATCATAAATAAAAAAGTTCCAATATAATTCCTTTCCCAAAAATGTATGAAAAAAACAAGAATTTGAAATGGTAATGATTCTTAACAACCCATTATTTGTAAGGTTCACTTCCAAAAAACCATAATACATAAGGTTAAAACTTTATCACACAAACGGTCATGTAAAGTTCCATAACCATTTCAGTTAAAATTTAGCAGGGATTATAAACCATTTTTAACCATTTTTGGTAAGGTAAAGTAATGGTTTGCATTTATGCGGGTAGTCAAGTAGTGAGCCAATTTAAAATCGTTAGTTTCGTATTGATTGTTGGTATTAGTCGTATTAGTAGTGAGAATTTTATTAGTTTAGATTTTTGTCTGAGTGAGGCGATACACACTGTGTTTATACCAGTTTTTATTCGCATAGCAGCATAACTGGCAACGCTTCTGAACTTTGCTGTCATCTTCCGAGTGAAAGTAAACAAATCAAAAACATCACAATCACAAAAAAAAAAGTCCAGAAAAGTGCTTCGAAATCAAATTGAGTTTTATTGGCAGAAACCATCCGTCTATCGCTTTGCAAATTATCACGGTTCACTTCTCGCGCTATCAGTGCTTTGCACCGAAAAATGTGATCGATGAATGTGGATCGCCGTCCGCAGCAAAAGTAAACCATCATCAGATTTTGGTATCAAAAGTAAACGCATCGTCCAGGAGCAAAAAAAAAAAGGATCACGCGTAATCTCGCAGCAGAATAGCTAAAAGAAGGTGCGGCCGGCGGTGGGCGACGGCAATGATAACAACAAAGTACTTTTTCCTCCTAATACTGATCGCTGCCGGGTTGGTGTTCATCGTGCTTTTCCACTGGTTTGCGTCCACCTATGCCCCCGAGGAGAAGATGGTCGTGCAGTACGATTCAGGTTTGGAAAATGCTATTAATTCGAATGTCATGTTTGGAAATTAATACGGGATTCAATATTTGGGCAGGTAATCCGGATCGATTGCTATCGAACAGTGTACGTCACTGGCAGACGATGATCAACCAGGAAGATCCTTCCCTCAAGACAATAAACTTTGATGAACAGCTGGTCGTGATATACAACCGTGTTCCGAAAACTGGGAGCACAAGTTTCGTAAATTTAACCTATGATCTCTGCCGGAAAAATGCATTCCATGTGCTGCATATTAACATCACGGCTAACATGCACGTAATGTCCCTCCCGAACCAGATACGATTCGTGAGAAATGTGACCGCGTGGGAAGCAATGAAACCGGCCTTCTACCATGGTCATCTAGCTTACTTAAACTTTGCGAAACTAGGCGTTCCGGCCGCTAGACCGTTGTACTTGAATTTGATCCGTAAGCCGTTGGATCGGTTGGTTTCTTATTACTATTTCCTGCGCTATGGAGACGATTATAGGCCTCACCTGGTGCGTCACCGTGCCGGCGATACAATGACGTTCGATGAGTGCGTCGCTCGCCAGAAGCCGGATTGTGATCCCACGAACATGTGGCTTCAGATACCGTTCTTTTGTGGCCATGCAGCAGAGTGCTGGAAATCGGGCAGCACGTGGGCTTTGGAGGAGGCAAAGAGAAATTTGGTCAACGAGTACTTTCTCGTGGGAGTCACCGAGGAAATGGACGAGTTTGTAGAACTGCTTGAACTGGCACTTCCCAGGTATGAGAGGTGTTTTTTTTCTATATAGGTAAGGGTAGCATTGAGCAAATTTTCTCTTCAAAGATTCTTCAAGGGAGCAACCGAGCACTTCCGAAAGTCGAACAAGTCTCACCTGCGAAAGACCAAATCCAAAGTGGATCCACTGCCGGCAACCATCAACCAAATCCAGAAGTCAACCGTCTGGCAGATGGAAAACGAACTGTACGAGTTTGCGCTGGAGCAGTTTCACTTCGTTCAGAAGAAACTTCGCACACCAGGTAAGAGCACGATGCAAGACTTTTTCTTCGAAAAAATCAAACCAAATCAAATGGCTGCTGGGCGCAACTAGCCTCGGGTGTGGCCAGTACGTCGTCGGGGCAAGGGACGTAAGTCTGTAATCTCAGTCAGGAGTGCTGTAGGAGAGAGAGAGAGAAAAATGAAGGATATTGAAACGTGAGTCTTTAGAAAACTAGTGCTGTTGATTAGTTGTAAATTTTCTTAGTAAAGGAGTGTACACACTTAGATTTTTTTGCCGAGATGGGCACCACCGAGTAGCTCGGCATTTTATTTTACTGAATCTCAGTGAAAAACTGTTTTCGTTTGTTAGCTGAGATGTCGGCAAAATTATCGTTTGTTAGCTGAATCTCGGCAAGTTTTTAACTGAGATCCAGCTAAACATAATACCGGGCTGCTCGGTGGTGTCCATCTCGGCAAAAATCTAAGTGTGTAGTTTGTTTAGTTCTGGGGAACCGATGAAAAACGAGTATGTTCATGATAGAATAATAGGACGATTTGACTGTAGGATTAGAATGGGCAAACAGCAAATGCGAAGAACGTTTGGTGTTTTCTGTAATTAGTACCTTCAGTTTACCTCATGTAAGTAGCTTTCCTAATGACTTAAGTTCATTCCACGGCGTTTTAATCGTTTGATATGTTAATCTGCGGAATTACCTAATTTTAGTAGAGCGTCACTAATTTTGAGATTGAATCTAGTGAAATCTGATAAAAAAAAGTCAACACATACAATAATGAAAGGATACAAATTCAATAATAAACACACTTTTATATTATCGTATGACAGGAACTAGTCACTGAAGTGGAACAAAAGAACGCATGAATTATTTACATATGGGGGCTTATTACGGATGTCATTTCACGGTGAAAACTTGTCACTTGTCGTCACGGTGAAGTGATTCCCATTTGATTTGTTCGGCAATCACGGCTCTTATTCCGAGTATCACTTCCTTATCACCGTGTAGTGACACCCGTAATAAGGCCCATGGAGGAAGTCTGATGAATAGGCATGTAATTTATCTGAAAATGAAAATATTGAACTGTTTTTTTCTTCCATGCGCTGACATGGCCGGCTTGACGTGCCACAAGGGCTCATAAGGGATCCTACCTGTCGAGACCTGAAACTAAAAGCTCCACAGTGACAATATTACACCATTACGTCATTTCAAATATAAGGGCCGTTCATAAATAATAAGACAATTTGAAAGGGACCGGGGCCAATCACAAATTACGTCCCATGGTAACTGAAATAAACACGAGTGCTGACCGGTTGGTAACACTTACTTAAGCAAAAAGCAAATAGATCCGCACGGCAAGAGAGCACGATTCGGAATGATTTTTTTTCACTCCTTATTGGCGTTGACGGTGCCGTCGAAAAATCGTCTCTTCTAGAAAAGATTGACAGTTTCTTACGGGATTTCTCGGTGGAGTGAAAGAATAGTACAAAGTCCGCCATGTTTCACACACAGTCTGACGTTTGCTTATGGATTTTACCATAAGAGTAAAGAGCTACAGAGTCACCGTCAACGCCAATTATTCATACATTCTTGACGTCACTTTCACTTCTCGCGTAAGAACTGATGAGGAAGAAAGAGCCAGTTTTTTCTTTCCGTTTGAGCCAGATAATACACACACAGTTAACAAACAGATATTTTGCAGATATATCGTCAAAAGTAAATGCCGAATTATAACGCATTTTCAATATTATATTACATTTAAATAAGTATTAACCCGGTAACACACATTTCAGGTCATCCAGGTCTTAAATAAGATGGGATCCGTTCGTTTTATCAACAGTTGTAATATTGCATCATATGCTGAAATTATATGAATTATCGCGTATTTCTGTTGTTCATTACATACCAGGTGAGGGCTTAATCATGTTTTGCCGTGGAGTGTTTTGGTTTTGAGATGCTCGATAACCTTAGAGGGATCGGTTTTGCTTAATGAGCAGAATATCATGGGTTTAATCCCAAGCTCTCCCACAACATAACACAACACAAAAATATCAAGTATCATTCTAGCTAAAAATATTTATTTGTATAATATAACCTGGAAATTTCAGGATTACATCTTCCTTATTGGGAGCTGAGGAGGCATAGAGCTGCATCATATTGTTTGTAAAATAATTATTATTTTCATTGCGGAATACCAGCTTTTTTATCCATATAAATGTATTTTCATTATTACGTATTTTAATGTTCTGATATATTTCATTTCTCCATTACATATGTTTACTATATATATAAATAAATACTGGGTTGGGAGGGAGCATCAGGGTATCATTTGACCTGGAACTGGACGATTGGAGTGGTATGACAACCGGAGTCTAGGAGGGAATTAACACTATCATTTTCTTTATCCTACCGATTCGATTGTGATGGTGTGAATTCTACTCCAACAGTTTCATGGAGATTGACGCGCCCTTCTTAACAAACCATCCTGTAGGAAGCTTAATAAGTATTGCGAATTGCGTTATTCGATTTGTTGGATCGTATCGTTGGAAGGAGATTCTTAAATTCCCGTGGATTTCGCGTAAGTGCCTCTGCTTACGGGTCCACCCCACCGTTTTTGGCCCTTCATACAGCGATATTGTGAATTCAGATCGGTAGCTCAAATTGATCTTGCTATTAAGTGGAGCTGCATACAAGACAAGATCTTCGAAGGGATGGTGGCTACCTTACATACATACATACATATCGTCAAAAGTAAATGCCGAGGTAATCGGTTGTTGGAGATTTTACCGAGCTAGATTAAGTGTGTATATCACGATGCTTTTAGAATAAAAATAAAAGCCAAATAGATCATCTCACGACCGCAAATATAACGAAGTTTCAAGTGATAGTCAAGTCAAGTTCCTAAGTAAAATTGACAGATTCTATTTGTAGATTTACTCTTTGCATCCCCACGACCATGTATAGACACTTCCAGCTATTTTCAACATATAGTTTTATAAAAGAAGCTATAATCTAGCATCTAATACGGTAAACACGACAAGAAACGGTTTTGTAGCCGAGGGGCACGCAAGACTGAGAAATAGTGCGTCATATTTAAAATCCAAGCGAAAGTACTTAAAGTAATTAATGTATTTCAATCAGACTTGCTTCCATTCACTTGCTATAAAAATGATTTTTCGGAATTATAAAATCATTAGATGTTATTATGATGTTATGTGCTTGTAAGTTAAAAGAAGAGGTTGTAAAGTATGTGTTTGAGACATGAAACCTGTCAATTTCGCTTTCAGAGTGTCACAATCAGCGAATTCATGATTCGTGAGCGTTCACTCAAGGGCCACCCACATTAGATCCGTTTGCGTTGCGTTGACGTAAATTTGACAGTTAGACAATAGATTTAGCTGTCACTTTGCCGCAACGCGTCCGATCCGGATCTAATGTGCGTGGGCTTTCAGAGTGAGCGCTCTTACTTACTTACTTAAGGGTCCTGTGCACCACCAGTGGTGCAAAGGGCCAACGTGAAAGACTTCCATCCTGGGCGGCTGCTCGCTTTTGCCTTGACCTGGGCCCAGGTCAGATTCCTATCGACTTGCTTAATTTCCTTATTGAGGCTCCGCCGCCATGAGCCCCTGGGTCTGCCTCTGCTACGATGTCCTGCCGGATTCCAATCCACCGCTTGCTTGCAGATTTCGTTTCCGCCCCGTCGAAGTGTGTGGCCGACCCACCTCCACTTTCGCTCTCGAATTTATGTTGCTATCGGCTTCTGATGACAGAATTATATACCACAGGTATCGGTTGATGAAGACCTGCAGCTTTTGAGTGTTCTCCGCTGATACACACCACGTCTCGCTGGCGTATAACAACACAGATTTCACGTTCGAGTTGAAAATTCGGATTTTGGTGCGTTGACTTATCTGGGACGTTTCGTAAACTCGCAAAGGCAGCCCTAGTCTTCTTGATTCGTGCACCTATGTCGCTCTTGGTCCCGCCGTCCGACGCTATTTGGCTGCCAAGATATTGGAAACTTTCGACCTTCTCCACTGCTTGTCCCGCTACCGTAAATTTGGAAGGGTTGCCCGTGTTGATATCCAACGATTTGGTCTTGTTGACGTTGATGGTGAGACCCGCCGCAGAGGAGCGTTCGGCTAGGTCATTGAGCTTACTCTGCATATCAGAGCGCCGTTGTGCTAGTAGAGCAACATCATCAGCCAAATCGAAGTCGTTGAGATGCTCCATGGTGATAGGCTGCCAAAGCAACCCACGCTTCGGTACACGGTCAATTGCACCTACCATGATCTCGTCGATTACGATGAGAAACAGTAGCGGTGATAGTATACATCCTTGTCTCACACCAGCGACTACCCGGATAGGGTCGGACAAGGCTCCGTTATGCAGAACTCTGCACGTGAAAGGCTCATACTGCGCTTCGATGAGGTTGACGATTTTATCCGGGACTCCCTTGCGTCTCAGGGCGCCCCACAGATTCTCGTGATTGAGACGGTCCCAAGCTTTTTCTTGGTAATGAATACCAAATAAAGGGACTCTTGGAATTCATTGACCTGCTCCAGGATGATGCGGAGCGTGACAATATGGTCCACACAAGATCTTCCGGCACGGAATCCTGCCTGCTGCCGTTGGAGAGTCGCGTCGATCTTCTCCTGTATCCGATTCAGGATAACTTTGCACAGAACTTTGAGAACAATACACAGTAACATGATGCCTCGCCAATTGTCGCACACAGTCAGATCCCCCTTCTTTGGGACCTTCACTAAGATGCCCTGCATCCAGTCGGCCGGAAAAGTCGCGGTGTCCCAGATATTACAGAATAGTTGATGCAACATTTGTGCGGATAGCATGGGGTCAGCTTTGAGCATCTCTGCTGATATGCGATCGACCCTTGGACCCTCCTCCTCCCGTCGCTGGATTCGCACCATGCGTAGGCGGATTTCACCGATTAGAAGGTGATGGTCAGACGCCATGTCGGCGCTGCGTTTATTCCGAACATCAAGAAGGCTCCGTCTCCATTTTCGGCTGATGCAGATGTGGTCGATCTGATTTTCGGTATGTCCATCACGGGAAACCCACGTGACTTTGTGCACTGGCCGATGGGGGAAGAGCGAGCCCCCGATCACCATGTCGTTATTGCCACAAAATTCTGCAAACAGCTCACCGTTCTCGCTCATTTCGCCGAGACCATGGCATCCCATGACACGCTCATAGTCCGTATTGTCGGAGCCGATCTTCGCATTGAAGTTGCCAGTGATGTCACCCTTTAGAACCTTATCCACGACGGCATTCAGTTGACTGTAAAAATTCTCCTTGTCCTGTAGCTCGGCAGCATCGGTTGGCGCATAACATTGGATTATGGTAAGGTTACGAACCCGTGTTCTAAATCTGGCAACGATTATCCTCTCATTAAAAGGCTCCCACTTGATGAGCGCAGCACTTGCCTGGACGCTAAGTAGGAGACCAACTCCACGATGGCGGGGGGGAGCGTTTTCACCTCGAATACCAGAGTATAGTAGTACCTGTCCCGACGGCAGTTTGTGTTCTCCAAAGTTTGGCCAACGAACTTCACTCAGTCCCAGGATTTCTAGCTTCATGCGTCGCGCCTCGTTGGCGAGTTGTGCCAGTTTACCCTGCTGGGCTAACGTCAATACATTCCATGATACAATTCGTGTCCGTTGTTTTGCGCTAAAAGTCGTTGCCGTTATATCAGTTCGATGTCTTTCTCTGTTGGTTTCTGTAACAATTGTACAGGTTTCAGAGACAGTAGGTGGTTGGCCTAAGGTCTCCTATCCGCTGTGATGGGGCTGCCATCTTAGGTGTAACTTCCGGGGAAGAGCATTTCTTATTCAGCCGCTGGATGCCAGTCAGACGCTGTTTGAGCCGCACCTCCATGGTGAACAGACGCTCGGGTTGGTGAAGCATTTCCTCTATCACCGTGCTATGGTTACCGCGCCAGTGTTCGCGTCGCACCTCCTCACTCTGCTATTGTCGGATTGACAACATTGCCCAGGCTACGCCAACCAGCTGTGTCCATGTTTCAGCTAGCAGTCTTTTGTGATCATATGACACGTGGAGGCGTGAGGTAGGAACTTGTGAGGACCGGAGCTAGGTATATCGCTCCTTCCAGATTGTCACTCACCATTTTGTAGCCCAGAGTGAGCGCTCGCGAGTCGTTAAATCGCTAATTGTGACTATCTGAAAGCGAATTTGACAAGTTTTATGTGTCAAACACTTGCCTTTCAACCTCTTCTTGGATCTAACAAGTACAAAATATCATTATAACATCTAATGATTCCAAAATTCCAAAATTCAGAAAATCATTTTTTTATAGCAAATGAGTGGAAGCAAGCCTGCATAAAACCTTACGCTAATTAGCAAATACGTAAGTCACTCATAGAACTAGTAAATGTTTACTCAAATATGAGTAAATGTCTCTCATATATAAGTAAACGTCACTCAAATATGAGTGACATTTTATTATAGGGTAAATGTCGGCTTCGGCACCCATTGACTGTTTTCGGCAACCAAAATTTAAACGTTAATTTCACTATGTTTTCCCATCAACACACTTCCCTGAATGCATCCAAACGATTCTTTAGTCTTTCAGCTTCAATCTGATTGTATGTGTACGTCTGAGCAGTCCTGTTATGGCAGATTTTTATTCAAATGAAGCATACGTACTCTAAAATGGGGTTGATTTCAAGTTGCCGATAATAGAACAGCTGGTTAACACGCAGTTCTAATGGGAAGGTTGCCGAAGAAAACGAGGCTGCTGACAATAGTCACACTCACCTGAAAAGTTTGGAGCGTTGTAAAAACGCTTTCAAACAGTTTTGAAGAATTCTGTCGATTAAAATGGATAGAGAAGCAAGCAGCAGATGAATGTAAACCAACAGACACGTCATATATGTGCGTGACGCTGAGAAAATGCTAATAGAAGTGTGGACACTGCTAAGATTGACGAGAATACGTAAATTCCCCTATTTGATAAAAAATTATTCATTCTACGAGCAGGATTGCTTCCACTCACTTGCTATAAAAAATGTTTTCCTGAATTTTAAATTCATTCTATGTTATAATAAAAAATTGTACTTGTTAGATACAAGGAGAGATTGAAAGACAAGTGTTTGACTAATTAAAACCTGTGAATTCGATTTTATGATTCGTGAGCGTTTACTCAGAGTGAGCGCTCGTGAGTCGTAAAATCGCAGATTGTGACTATCTGCAAGCGAATTTGACAGGTTTTATGTGCCAAGCACTTACTTCTTCTTATATCTAACATGTAAAAAATATCATTATAACATCTAATGATTTCATAATTCCGAAAATCATTTTTTATAGCAAGTGAGTGGAAGCAATTCTGTCAACGAGTGACCTGCGCTTTTGCAAATTTAAGTGAACAGTACTCAAATATGAATCAGTTTCATTTGTGTTGAGCTTCCCAGCTTGTTGAGCTTTATTTCAAGAGAAATCAGCAATTGACGTCTTTGTTTGCAAAAGCAATTACGCAAAATCTCAAATCACTCCGAAACTATAACTTGGTAATGACCCATGGGTCTAGTTGCATAGGAGTATTGAAAAACTTGAATAAAAAGATTGTCTACAAACCATGAAAACCATAAAAATAAACAAATACAATAAATGTTTTTCAATACAAAATCCTGTTTTTTATTAATAATAATATTTTGATCTTTGTAATTAGTCCAGTGATTCAAAAGTTATGATTTAAAAAAGTCATTTTTGAAGAAAGAAAAAAAAAACGATTTTTTGCAACACCCTAAGATGGAAATGGTCACCCTAATAAAAAAGAAAAAAAAATAAGGGTCTAATATTTTGCGATAGGGAACAAAACTATTAATTTTTACGAAATTCTGAGAATCACTTTAACGTTTTGCTATGGAATGGCTTAAATTATAAAAATAGACTTTCACTATCACTTTGAACTATAACAGTTGTTATAGTTCAAAGTGATAGTGAAAGTGAATTAGTGAAAGTGTATAAGTGAAAGTGAATTAGTAGAAGTGAAAGTGATACAAAAGTACAGTGCTTTGCAGATTTTGTCAGCGCACGATTTTGTCTACCCCAGATTTTATCAACTTTTTTTTCGATTTTGTCAGCCTGAAGATTTTGCTGAACTTTTTGGTTTTTCTCAAGCATTTCGCTCCAAATGACACTTAATTGCTTTGTCGCAACAATAACAGAGGTAACTCAAATAAACCTCAATTATTGCGACACTGCACAGCTGTATCGAGTCCCTCCCGATAAAGGTAACTAGGAGGCGGATAGAGCTGGGATGGCTGCAATACAAGTTATGGGCAGATACCCCATTCAAGAAGAAGGTTTCGTGATCGCCAAAATTAACGGAATATTCATATGCAGTTGCTACGCACCCGATGGACGATGGAGCAGTTCCACGCTTGGAGAGGATCATCCTAAACAGGCTGACGAAATGCACGGAGAGGCAGTTCGGATTTCGAAAACGAAGAGCAAAAGTGAATGCAATTCGGACAGTTGTCGAGAGAGCCGAGAAGGCGTCGAAACAGAAGTGGAGAGGAGATCTATATTGGCAAATCAAAGTTGGCACTCGTGGAGAATAGAAGAACTATGAAAGTGATGATGGTTTCAAAATTTTCCACGGGGAAGTATACGAGTGCAATCTTAAAATGCTTTTATTTTGAAAATGGAGCATTTTATTTAAATCTGGTTACTGCTACAGTGGTAGAAAAGCGGAAGTCTATGTTTATACCTAAAAATCGGAAAAGAAATTATGTTTTCTGTATTATATGTCTACTGAGTAGTCCTGAAGTTTTCTACTAACGTAGCACTAACCAGATTTAAATAAAATGCTCCATTCACAAAATAAAAGCATTTTAAGATTGCACTCGTATACTTCCCCGTGGAAAATTTTGAAACCATCATCACTTTCATAGTTCTTCTATTCTCCACGAGAGCCAACTTTGATTTGTCAATTACGCCGTGATGACGATCGACGTTCCCGATTTTGTTAGGTTCCCGTTTTTGTCAGCCTTAAATTTCAGAGGGGCTGACAAAAACGGGAAAATACTGTAGTAGAATTAAAAAGCAAAATCGACGTCAATGCAATTTATTTTACTAAAACGCTCATCAATCAATTTAGGAAAAATTAAAACAAAATATGTATGGTAAAAGGTTCCGAAGAAACGTGCTCAACTTTTTGGCTCAGCACTGGTACTATCTTCGGTCCCAAGCTAATCGATGCACCCCTCGAAACATAGGAAAATCCACGAACCCCTCATTTTATCTGTCAAACTTTCATAGCGAATCAAAACAAACATAGTGTAGTACTAGCATTTCGACTAGAATGGGGTACGTTAATAGATTTGCTTGGGACCAATAGGCTAGTCCAGTAGTGTGCCAATTTAAAATCGTTAGTTTCGTATTGATTGTTGCTATAACTTCGTTCACTTGAGAGATAGAAAATGTTCGTCTCCCCCCTTAAGGGGAACAGCCCCTATGTAACTACGTAAACTGAAACAAGGACCATAGTTAGGAATACTATTTTGCAGAAAACACTTATTTTCAATATAACCACGCTTATTACCGTTAAATCTACTATGAATTCAGTATAGTTGACTATGAATGTTAACAAATTTACTATGATTCTGGCAAAACAACTATGCTTGCTCCAAATGCATAGTAATTATGATAGAAAGAATAGTACAATAAAATAAAATTGTTTTCTGCAAAAATCTATTGGTGAAGGTATTTAATTTAAATCAGCACTATAGTATTTTTCCAATGGATTTTGTTTCAGTGTAGACATTTTTTTGGGATTCTTGACCTCCCCTCCCCCTCTTCCTGCGTAGACAATTGACAATACGCCTTTTTAATGCACCACCAACGTAGAGTGCGCCACGCGAGTTCAAGAAGAAACGTCAACCAAACCGTTTGTTTACATCAAAATAAGGGTTTTTCTTAACACAAATTACAGCAATTTTCATTGAAAATCTTGCCAATTTCCATCAGTAATTGTCTAATAATACGATTTTCCACATATCTGAGGTGATTTGCACCTTAACTATTCACACACAAGAAATCCGGAAGATCATAACCACTAAGGCACTTTTCTAATTTTCCATTTTTCTCAACAAAAATATTCCTGAACACCAGCAGGATCTTTTCAAAAACGTTACAGAATTAAATTTTTCAACTGTAGATTAAGTTTTGCAGCATCTCAGATGAATCAATTTATCAGGAAAAGTAAAACAACATGCTTATCAGCATAGTTGTACTTTTCTTTATTAAGTTTTAAATCTGTATTTAAGGAGTGTAAATTGTCCAAAAAAATACATTTAATGCTTTATGTCGCTGGTTCATAGTGTTCTTTGACTATTACTAAATCAGTAATATCAATATTGTATTCGAAGTTGCCTGAAAAAAGATTATTAGATTGAGTGGTATACTACAAAATAAACAGGGAAATAGCTGTGCATTGTGTTGTTGCTGAATTGACCGTTGAATGCTGCTGTTGTTGTTGCTGTATGGTTTGGTTTAAAAAAATAAAGTATATTTGAGTTTTTTTTTGCATTGAGTTTGAATTAGTTCTAATAGTGCACACTATTTGGTTCTTTTTATTTAGTGCGGATGAAACTCATGTTGGGTAGTTTATTGTTGAATCGGCAGATTTAGTGAAAATTTAGTGAACAGGCGTCGTACACAATCTAGCCGTTGGTTCGCGCTTTGGTGTATTGGTGCTGAAGTAGCTCTATTAGTAGCAGACAGGGTGGTTAGATCGTCAGATTTGGTGAAAATTTAGTGAACGGGCGTCGTACACAATCTAGCTAGTTGGTTCGAGCTTGGTGTATGGGTGCTGAAGTAGCTCGATTAGTAGCTCACGCTGTGGCTCTGTTGAACCGACAAATAAATGAAATGCATGTTGTTGAAGCTCCCACAGAATAAATAGATTTGGTAACAAACAGAGTGAACGGGCGTCGTACACAATCAAGCCGTTGGTTCGAGCTTGGTGTATTGGTGCTGAAGTAGCCTGCTGGTAGTAACACTTTGCGTGGTTCTGTCGATTTCTAGCAAGGGCGAAATTCACTGCGTGCAACATTGTACGCAAGTTTGAGTAGTCCTGGTTTGGATAGGCAGATTTGGCCGAAATTAGAGCAAATGAGCGTCAGGTAAACTCAAACCTACTAAACTCTTTAGAAAATATCTAAAATTCAATCTATCCATAGTAATCTATCAACGGAAGCAAAAGTAACTTTAAAATAAAGTTGTGTTGCCACATACAGTCAATAATGTTTTTTCGAGTACTTTAGTACAATATTGGGGATTTGCTGGCTTGTTATCTGTCAATAATATTTTGTACAGGTGTGCGTAGTAACTTTTGTTTTTTGTACTTGTTTATCTTTTGTGTGGATGTATTTTTGACTTGCTCTAACTGATTTTGTTTTTTGTTTGTTGTTTTAAACTGGTCATCATGGAAAGCGAATGTGCAATTTGTGTGGAATGTAATAAAATTGAAAAGGATGCCAGTAAAATAATAACCTGTATGTATTGTTTTTCTGAAGCACATTATAAGTGCCGCAATATTACCGGGAATGCTGTGCGACGCATTAAAGAGAGGATGTACTTTTGCTCTCACAACTGTTCGAGCATTTATCAATGGATCATTGAGATGCAGAACCACAAATCATCAATCGTTGAATCGCTTGCCGTTGAGCTAAAGGGAGCAGTGGCTAGTGCTGTGTCCCAGGAAATTCAAAATTTTAGATGTGAGGTGAAACAGATTACGACTGCAATAGAAAAGCCGCAAGACTTTCTATCGTCTAAATTTGATGGCATCGTGACCGATTTTCATGAGTTGAAGAGAGAGAATGAATGTTTAAAGCAAAATATCGACAAATTGAAGGATACTCAACAAATTTTGTCGAAAACGGTACATAAGCTGGAACACCAAGTAGATAAAAGTAACCGTGATAAAAATTGCAATAATGCGGTAATTCTCGGTGTCCCATTTATCCCTGGTGAAAATACTAAGGAAATTGTTCAAAAAGTTATTGCTTGTTTTGGCGTAACTGTAAATTCTGATGAGATAGTTTCTGCCGCTAGGTTAAATGCTAAAAATAAACCAATACATTCACTGGTACCTATTCGTGTTGTCTTTAAAAACGAAAATATCAAGGAGATTGTTTTCTCTAAAAAAAGGGGAATCGGTAAGCTACTCTCATCATCAATCGATCCAAGTTATATGATCAACGCTAAACCAACAACCGTCACAATGCGCGATGAATTGACCCCACTATCCATGGAGCTTTTAACTGAAATGAGAGGGTATCAGGAGAAGTTGCAACTAAAATATGTTTGGTGCAGTAGAGGGGGAAATGTATTAGTAAAGAAAAATGAGAATTCTAAGCCTGAGATTATAAAAACTAGGGATGATATAATTGAATTGGTAAGCCGTTATAGCGGAAAATCTCCGTCAAAATAAACTCCTTCTCCCAAGAGGAAACGTAACGATAATAACTCCAATAAGTAATCTTTTATAAATGTATGTGTTTTATGTTTTTCTTTGTCAATTTGTAAACTAAATAAAATAAAATGGCTAATGGAATAAATTATTACCATGATTGTATTGATGAGTTTAATTTAAATTATCCTGAAAGTAGTGATCATTTTCTTCGTATAGCACAATGGAATGTAAGAGGAATAAATAACATGTCTAAGTTTGATAACATTCTTTTGTTCTTAGATAATATAAAAATACCTATTGATGTGTTTGTTGTGGGTGAAACGTGGCTGAAAGCTGATAATTGTCCTTTGTTCAGTATACCCAATTATAATTCAATATTTTCTTGTCGTGATACGTCCTCTGGTGGTCTTGCAGTCTATGTCAAGAATGGGTTGAGCTTTAATGTAAAGAAAAACATCTCTATTGATGGAATTCACTTAATTCATATTGAAATTAATATAAATGGATTGATCTACGATATTGTAGGAGTTTACAGACCTCCATCGTTCGATTTCAATCAATTTCATAATGAGCTGGAGAGTTTGTTGTCAACTCAGGGTTCACGTCCGCTTTTTATTGTCGGTGACATGAATATTCCAATAAATTTAATCAATAATAATATTGTTCGTCGTTATACAAGTTTATTGGAATCATATGATTATATTTGTTCGAATACATATACAACTCGCCCAGTTAGTAATAACATTTTAGACCATGTTATTGGACGAAAAGAGGATATTGCTTGTACAAAAAATGATACAATTTATTCGGATATCAGTGATCACTTAGTAATTGTTTCATCCTTCAGAATAAGCAATCCAAAAGAACATGTCGTGTTAACAAAAAAAATTGTAGATAACTACAAACTTAATCAACTCTGTTAATCCCGCCACGTCCAATGGCCCGACGAGCCCCAGCAGCCCCACCGCTACCACTGTGACGGACGCATACACCTCAACGCGACCACACCCGTGTGTTGGTCAGAGGATCGTCGATCGTATGAAAGTCAAGCGGTCGACGGGTAAAATATGTAAACAAGCCAGAACAATAGCTGAATCGAGGAAGTAAAAAGTAAAATTAATTCTACTCGCAAGTGGTGTTACCTTAATCTACCTAATTTATACTGTTAAACTTAAATACTATCACTATCTAACGTGTCGATTGAACTAGACTACAGTATCTTGATTAACTTATAATACTTTGAACTTATCTAAGGTGAGAACTAGCTGGAAAATTAGTGAACTTATAACTAAACATATCTATATATACATCTAATAGCTACCTACCGCTGAAGAAAACCTTAACTTATAACCATAATATCTTGCTCTATGCAAACTAATTACTGCGGAACGAATCACCAAAAGTAAGTGTAATGCAATATTTATATTTGTGCACGAAACATAACATTGTCCAATGTTCTCAGGAATTTGTAATTTTTTCCATTTCGATCAATCTGCCGGAATAAAATTCACGGATTCAAAAGATTCGTTTTTACCGCCCAACATCTTACAAATTCTTTTGTGGCAAACTTTACGATGTCTGGCAAGGGATCGAAGTCTGGATCGGCCAAAGGCGACCTCGCTAGAACTACGCTCACTGATCGTCGGGAAGACGGAGCGAGCGCGATTTATTCGTCAGCGAGGACCTCGTCTGGCATAGCCGACCCAATAGTCAACACAACTGCAGTTGCTCCTATCAACAGCCCCATTGTCGCTGCGAGTGCACCGAATGCTGCAGCGGTCGCGACGTGCGATGCAGTGGGTTTGACGAACCAGGTAGCCAGCGCATTGCGCACTGCAGCAGTAGTCTCGGCTGATCCGGTAAGGACAGGAAATCCCCCTCCTACCCCCCAGGTAAATGATGACGTTGTTGCAAATAAAGTGTATGCCATGAAGAAAGGAGCAGTTCCGAAGCAATCGGCTTCGACTGTCAACCCTAAAGTTAAATCTGTCCTTTCCAATCTACACGGAAAGGACGTTGTCAGACGCAATCCGGTACGTCATGCGCGGGCATATCGGTTCAATAGCTGTGAGTTGTGTGCAGAAAGTGATAATAGTAGAATGGTGCAGTGTGATGGTTGCGAGAGATGGTTCCACTTCTGCTGCGTGGAAGTTACTGAAGGAATAGCTGAAGTTAGTTGGAACTGCCCAGTGTGTCCAGTAGGGCAGAGCGAAGTCCAACAATCAACCCCAGCGAAAGACGTCCAAGCAGTAGTGCAGGCTGCTAATCCAACCCCAAAGGACTCTGGCGATGCGAAATCAAGCGGAAAGAAAAGCAGCAAACGGAGTGAACAGCGGAAAATTGACTTGAAGCTGCAGAAACTCGAGGAGCAGAGGAAGCTGGAACAAAAGTTCCTGGAAGAAAAGTACAGAATTTTGGAAGAGGTGGAAGATGACAGTGAGACGGATTTGGACAACGAGGATCTCGAGAAAATGTCTACAGTTTCGCAATGGATCAAAGATACGGAACGCGGCGGAGTAGTTCAAGACTCTGGAGTCGAAGAAGAGAATCTTTCGGAAGAACCGAGGTTTCCACCTGGACTCGCCGATCAGTCAGTAGTGGTCGACCAACGACAAGTAGGACAGCAACATCGTTCGCAAGGAGGGCGGCGTAACACCATACCAGATTTCGCTCCCGAACAACGTTCTACGCCACAGACGCGGCTTCGTCCAACGGATCCTACCTCTCAGCGTTACTCTACGTTCCCGGCATCCATGTTAAGACCGCAGTTTCCCCCTCGACCATCAGTGACCGGTCCAACGCTCACGGCAATGGAACCTGAACCAATTCCTGTCGAGGAGACCATATGTATCCTCAACCGAAGCCAGATGGCCGCCAGACAAGCAGTATCTAAGGACTTGCCTGAATTCTATGGAAACCCCGAGGACTGGCCACTTTTCTTCTCGATGTACACCTCATCAACACAGATGTGTGGCTTTTCCAATGAAGAGAACATGCTTCGTCTACGTAAGTGCCTAAAAGGAAAGGCACTGGATGCTGTAAGATGTCGGTTGCTACATCCTTCCAACGTGTATGGTGTCCTTACAACACTGAAGATGCTCTACGGCAGGCCAGAAG
This sequence comes from Ochlerotatus camptorhynchus, assembly GCF_037179485.1. Classification (NCBI taxonomy): domain Eukaryota; kingdom Metazoa; phylum Arthropoda; class Insecta; order Diptera; family Culicidae; genus Ochlerotatus; species Ochlerotatus camptorhynchus. The sequence continues at coordinate 592,818 of NW_027040904.1, forward strand.
CGATCGTTCAAGCAGCGATAAGGAAAATTCGTTCAGTACCACCCCCGGAGATCGATCGTCTAGAGAGTCTGGTCAACTTTGCGCTCACTGTCGAAAACTTAGTAGCAACGATAGAAGCCTGTGGGGTACAGGACTTCGTGTACAACGCCTCACTCAAGCTCGAGTTGGTAGATCGATTACCGTCGATGCTGAAGCTGGACTGGGCGAAATACACTAGAGGCAATCCGGCCACAAATCTCGCGGACTTCAGTACCTGGTTATACTCCATGGCGGAGGATGCAAGCGCAGCATGCAGACGTCCATCAACGCTCCACGAAGTCGAGTCAACAAAAAAGATGGATTCATCAACGTCCACACCGAAACTAGCAACGATCGATCCGGATTCTCTGCAGCTCCAGCTAAAGATACGCGTACCCAATCGAGAGATTCTCCAAAGGAATGCCTTGTATGCAAAGGTTCTTGTCCGTCACTTGCTAAGTGCAAAAGGTTCGTCGAGCTGAGCTACGAGTCGAAGTGGGCAGTAATACGGGAAGCAAAGCTGTGCCGTAAGTGTCTTCGCAAACACAACGGCACCTGCAGACAGCAAAGCAAATGTGGAGTTAGAGAATGTACCTACCTGCACCACCCTTTGCTTCACTCCGAGAGAACCGAAGCCTCCAGAAACGGCTCCCGGGTGGAAGCTGCTACGAACACCAGTTGTAACGTTCATCAAGCGCAGACAAACGACGTGCTATTCCGGATTGTTCCAGTTGTGCTCCACGGTCCGTCGAAGATGATTCAGACGTACGCTTTCATCGATGATGGGTCCGAGCTAACCCTCATGGAGCATTCTCTTGCACAGGAGCTTGGGTTACAAGGACCAAACAAAGCACTCTGTTTGAAATGGACAGGTGGTAGCAGAAGAATGGAGAACGAATCTCAAAAGGTAGAGGTGGTCATTTCTTCTGTGAGAAATACATCCCAAAAGTACAAACTGGCGGATGTTCGGACTATACATGAGCTGAAACTCCGGCCACAAACCCTGATAGCTTCGGAAATGCAGAGTCAGTATAGTCATCTCACTGGAATCCCCTTCGATTCCTACACTGAAGTAAGTCCGCGAATCCTGATTGGACTGGATAACGCGCAACTTGGGCATGCGTTCAAGAGTCGCGAAGGAAAACCATCCGAACCGATTGCCGTCAAAACCCGTCTAGGATGGATCGTGTACGGGAGCTGTTCGTCCAATCATCTCGGAAATCATGTAAACTACCACGCTGTACAAGCGTGCGAGTGCAACGAAGGTTCTGACGAAAGTCTCCATGCAGCAATGAAAAACTACTTCACTCTCGATAGCATGGGCATCTCTAAGCCTGACAAGTTACCGCTCTCCGTAGACGACCAGCGTGCTATGGACATTCTGGAAGTGGTGACACTACCCAAGGACGGCCGCTATGAATCAGGCCTTCTTTGGAAGTATGACGCAGTGCGGCTTCCCGATAGTAAAGCTATGGCTCTCAGGAGATGGGAGTGTTTAGAGCGGCGGATGAAGAAGGACGTAGGATTGGCGGAGGCACTACGTGCAAAAATGGCCGAGTACGTCCAGAAAGGGTATGTCCGGAAACTGAGCGGAGATGAACTGAGGCATCGTCAACCGCGTGAGTGGTATCTGCCAGTGTTTCCGGTCTATAATCCCAACAAACCAGGAAAATTGAGGTTGGTTTGGGATGCAGCAGCTACCGTCCAAGGAATCTCCTTGAACTCGGTTTTACTGAAAGGACCCGATCAATTGATGTCTCTACTGTTAGTCTTGATTCAGTTCCGGGAGTTTCGAGTCGCGGTATGCGGGGACCTACGAGAAATGTTCCACCAGGTGTTGATGAGGGAGGAAGACCAGCATTGCCTGCGATTCTACTGGAAGGAAGATGGGGAGGATGGTGCGCCGGATGTGTATGTTATGAAAGTGATGACATTTGGCGCCTGCTGTTCGCCTACGACAGCCCAGTATGTTAAAAATATCAATGCGAAACGATTCGAACACGAGTGCCCGCAAGCCGTCGATGCCATTGTGAGGAAGCATTATGTTGACGACATGCTTGCCAGCGTCGAAACGGAGGAAGAAGCTGTAAAGCTGGCACAGGACGTGAAACGCATCCATGCCGCAGGAGGTTTCGAAATGCGAAATTGGCTGTCCAATTCATCGACCGTACTGGCGTCCCTGCAGGCGGCAGCGACTAACGAAAAGAACCTCAGTGCTGGAGAAGAAGGAAACGTCACCGAAAAGGTGTTAGGCCTTTGGTGGAATACGACTACGGACTGTTTCACTTTCAAGGTGTCTCCAAGGTACGACCAGGACCTGCTGTCCGGGGACCGTCGACCAACTAAACGTGAGGTGCTTCGAACGCTTATGGAGCATTTCCAGCCCAAAACGCAAACCGGTTGGTCATGAGTGTTTCCGATTTGAATGAAACATTTCTCACGTGTTCGCTGCTACTAATGGTTGCATTTCTCATTTAAATATGATTTTTTCCTCCAGAGTAACTTTTGAAAAGGGCGTATAAAAAAATGGATTATTTTTTTTTCAAAAAATCATAACTTGAAAACTATTGATCTGATCAAAATGGCATATGAGAAGAAGTTTTAGGTAGTTAAATTATCTTTGCGGAAAAAAATACACTGAAAGAAAAACTTAGTAAATTAGTATTTAAAAAATGTAAAACGATGATTATCTCAAAACACGCCCCCTTCGATCTTTATAAATTTTTTTTTCAAGAAAACTGAAAAAATGCCCTAATATTTGGTGAAGAGTGTATACTGGTAACTTTCTTAAAAAAAAAATTATGATTTTTGAAATTTTTGTTGGTTTTTACAAGTTGGTGAAATTGCATATTTTTTAGTAAAATAGTAATTTATTTGGATTTTACGCATAATTTTTAAAAACATTGCATATAAAAATATTTTTCCTAAGTCCAGCCGTTCTCAAGTTAATGCAATTTAAAAAAAATAATTTTAATAATTTTCTACATTTTGGGCCATTTTCAAATGTTAGTCGTGATGTCCAGCAACGAAATGTTTTTCCATGAATATATATTAAAAAACAGACAATTTATTCTCAAATATGGTAGTTGTCAGACTTACCCGTTTCTATTTAGACGCAGCGGAAAAGAAACAAGTTTATAAATAAATACTCTCAAATATACCCAAATAATCAACAAACCCACTCATGTGCCTTTTTTCTGTCCTCTATTAGTTGTATACTTGGATAGAATTGTGTATGTCATAACATAGGCTCAAAACATAACCAGGTAAACAAATATGTTATTAAACCTGTAATTGAGATAAATTCTCTAGGTACTTCTCTGACGTATACCATATTGTGCCTTAAGAGCTCATCCCGCGATATCACAACTACATAAAAAGGCACCCCGTGGAGGCTTCTTACACTCACACTTAAAAAAGTTTGCTATAATCAATTGTATCTAATGAAGATAGGTATAATGTCAACATTGTAATTATTCTGCTACATACATATATATATATATATATATATATATATTGGGACGATCTTCACCTGTTCCATTCAGTTCATCTCTCTTAGTGTTTCAAGTTAAAAAGCAAGTAGTTTTTTACGATGGATAACAATTTCAAGTGTTGTAAACCTCCACCTAAATCAATTTCAAAGCATGACACAGTAGCAGTTCAGTTGTTTATCTCAAAATGATTAGAATTTTTAAAGTTGCAAATAACAGTCCAAAAGTGTATTTTTATGTCAGATGGAGCAGCATCACAGTACAAAAACATAAAATTTTTTGCTAGCATTTGTGATAAGCAAGATAAGCATAATGTAGAAATTGAATGGCATTTTTTTGCAACTTCACACGGCAAAGGTCATTGTGATGCGATTGGCGGTACCCTTAAGAGAATGGCAACCAGAGCAAGTTTAGCTAAGCAACACGAGCACCCTATAACGAACCCTTAACAACTGTACGACTGGGCAAATAGTCGTAAAGAAGATCTTCAAACAAAAATGTCATTTTGTTATGTTTCTACGGAAGAATACAAAAAGGCTGACACGGAATTTGATCCAATTTTTAAGAAAGTGAAACCAATTCCTGGAACTCGAAAATATCATTGCTATATTCAGGGTGCCTTCCATTCATTTTGACTAAAAAAATGTTTTAAGAAATTATGGAATAATAAGACATAATGAAAATATTTTGATTATGTAAACAACAAGAAAAGATTGTTAAGTTTGTGTTTGACACATAATACCTGCCAATTTTGCCACATGAGAGTCGCAATAAGCGATTTTGTAATTTATCTCACCCACTCTTCGCTCTTCACTCTTCGCGAAGAGGCGATCAGAAAAACGCTCATTGTGACTCTGTAAAAGCTAAATTTGCTGGTTTGATGTGTGAAACACAAACTTTACAATCTTTTCTTATTACTTACACATACAAAATATCATCATGATATCCTATTATTCTATAATTTCATAAAACATTTTTTTAGTCAAAATGAATGGAAGGCACCCTGGCTATATTCCAGTTTCAAACAACCAAATTGCAGTAAAAATATTCTCTAATTCAAACGATACACCCAAATTATTCAATGTATTCAAATAATATGAGTTGTAAAATAAAATAATAAATATATACTGTTTCTTATCTCAACAAATCTTTCATTTGACCACATCAACGTGCTTCTCTGATAGAAACGGGTAAGTCTGACAGCTACCATATCTGAGAATGAATTGTTTGTTTTTTAATATACAATCATGAAATAAAATCTCGTTGCTGGACATCTCGACGAACATTTGAAAATGGCCTAAAATGTTGAAAATTGTTATAATTATATTTTTTTAATTTGCATTAACTTGAGAACGGCTGGACTTAGGAAAAAAGTTCCTATATGCAAAGTTATCGAAAATTATGCGTAGAATCCAAATAAATTGTTATTTTTCAAAAAAATATGCATTTTCATCAACTTGTAAAAATCAACAAAAATTAAAAAAAATTATAGATTTCTTTTTAAGGAAGTTACCAGCATACATTTTTCACCAAATTCAAGGGTATTCCATCAATTTTCTTGAAAAAAAAAATTATAAAGATCGAAGGGGGGGTGTTTTGAGATAATCATCGTTTTACGTTTTTTAAATACTAATTTACGAATTTTTTTCTTTCAGTGTATTTTTTTCGCAAAGATAATTTAATTACCTAAAACTTCTTCTCATATGCCGTTTTGATCAGATCAATAGTTTTCAAGTTATGATTTTTTGAATAAAAAATAATCAATTTTTTTATACGCCCTTTTCAAAAGTTACTCTGGAGGAAAAAATCATATTTAAATGAAAAATGCAACCATTAGTAGCAGCGAACACGTGAGCAATGTTTCATTCAAATCAGAAGGGGTCGAGACAAAATTGACATTTTTTTTAACGATTTGAGCTAGAAATGCTCTATGATGATGTTCGACCCGCTTGGCTTCATTACGCACTTTCTCATGTACCTGAAAGTACTGCTGCAGGAGATTTGGAGATCCTCGGTTGATTGGGACACCCCCATTGAAGAACCACAGTTCCAGAAGTGGCTGACATGGTTGAAGGTTCTGCCGGAGGTAACCAACGTCCAGATTCCACGGTGTTATAGAGCGTCTGTGTCACTAGGAAGCAACTGCAAAGTTCAAATGCACACGTTCGTTGACGCAAGTGAGAACGGCTTCGCAGCGGTAGTGTATCTCAGGTTTGAAGAAGGAGACGCAATTGAAACCGCGTTCGTGAGTGCAAAAACGAGAGTTGCCCCGTTGAAATTCCTTTCCATACCCCGCTCCGAGCTTCAAGCCAGTGTCCTCGGAGTTCGCTTAGCGAAAAGCGTCGCCCAGTCACTATCCGTTAGGGTGTCAGAACGCTTTTTCTGGACAGACTCCAGAGACGTTCTATGCTGGCTGAACTCTGATCACAGAAGATACAGCCAGTTCGTAGCATTTCGGGTGAGCGAGATACTGGAAACGACTGATGTGAAGGAGTGGCGATGGGTTCCCACGAAGCTGAACGTGGCCGACGAAGGAACCAAATGGACCCGCCATCCTGATCTCACCGCCTCCAGCCGCTGGTTTCAAGGACCGGAATTCCTGAGGCAGTCTAAAGCAGAATGGCCGTCTGGCCTGCGATGTGGAATGACGGATGTGGAACTGCGTGCGCACTTATTAACGCACGTCTCCACGGCCGAATCAATTGTTGAAGCACAAAACTTCTCCAAGTGGACAACGATACTACGGAGTACAGCGTACGTGTTCCGGTACATATGCAACTCAAAGCAGATGGTCAAGACGAAACAGCGAACCGGTGGACCGTTGACGCAACAGGAATTATACAGGGCCGATAACTTTCTCTATCGCCTTGCCCAGAGTTGCGAATACGTCGACGAGCTTGCGATCCTCGTCAGTAATCGCCGAATTGGATCGGAGAAGAAGTCGATTCCAAAGTGCAGCTCTATTGCCTACTTCCGTCCGTTTCTCGATGAATACGACGTGCTGAGAGTCCGTGGCCGTACCGCTGCCTGCCCGTTGATCGACTACGATGCAGTCAACCCTGTCATTCTTCCTCGTAACCACCATGTCACACGGCTGATAGTCTCTCACTACCACAGCAAATATCACCACCAAAACCACAACACAGTCCTCAACGAGATTCGCCAGCGATACAGGATTCCTCACCTCAAGTCCGTATACTACACGATCCGGAAGCAATGCCAAAAATGCATGAACGAAAGGGCAACTCCACAACCGCCGACCATGAGTGATCTGCCGCCATCACGTCTGGCTGCGTACTCTCGTCCGTTCACGCATATGGGGGTGGATTATTTCGGGCCGATCATGGTATCCGCCAACCGTAAAACAGAGAAACGCTGGGTGTTGATAGCTACCTGCCTGACCATCCGCGCCATACACCTGCAAATTGCACACACTCTAAATACCGATTCCTGCATCATGGCTCTACGCAACGTCATAGGTAGGAGGGGTACACCGACGGTCATCTATAGTGACCAAGGAACTAACTTTCGAGGCGCTAGTAAGGAGCTGAAGGCCGCTATGGAGAGTTTGGATCAGGAACGCTTGATGATCGAGTTCACGACTCCTCACACCAGCTGGAGTTTCAATCCACCAGCCTCCCCGCACATGGGTGGAGCGTGGGAACGTCTTATCCGTACAGTCAAACAGAACCTCGGGAAGATCCTGCCAGCCAGCACGCTATCGTACGAAGTCCTTGAAAACCTGCTCATAGAAGTCGAAAACGTGGTTAACTCACGACCGCTGACCAGCATTCCATTGGAAGACGACGAATCCCCGGTGCTCACACCGAACCACTTCTTGCTGGGATCGTCGAACGGTTTGAAGCCGTGGCTACCTTTCGACGACAGTCCTGCGGTACTCAGGAACTGTTGGCAACGCTCTCAGACCTTGGCCAACCAGTTCTGAAGACAATGGGTTCGAGATTATCTGCCGTCGATCACTCGCCGAACCAAATGGTTTGGCCCAGTGAAACCCATCGAAACCGACGACATCGTCGTCATCGTGGACCCGAACTTTCAGCGAAACTGCTGGTTAAAGGGACGCGTAATAGCAACGAAGCCAGGAGCCGACGGCCAAGTGAGGTGCGCAACCGTCCGGACCATTAGTGGTATCTATGAGCGTCCAGCCGTGAAGCTCGCCGTGCTAGACGTAGGCGTCTGCAAGGATACGCCTCAGGACGACCATCGGCGCATTCCGGGAGGGAGTGTTAATCCCGCCACGTCCAATGGCCCGACGAGCCCCAGCAGCCCCACCGCTACCACTGTGACGGACGCATACACCTCAACGCGACCACACCCGTGTGTTGGTCAGAGGATCGTCGATCGTATGAAAGTCAAGCGGTCGACGGGTAAAATATGTAAACAAGCCAGAACAATAGCTGAATCGAGGAAGTAAAAAGTAAAATTAATTCTACTCGCAAGTGGTGTTACCTTAATCTACCTAATTTATACTGTTAAACTTAAATACTATCACTATCTAACGTGTCGATTGAACTAGACTACAGTATCTTGATTAACTTATAATACTTTGAACTTATCTAAGGTGAGAACTAGCTGGAAAATTAGTGAACTTATAACTAAACATATCTATATATACATCTAATAGCTACCTACCGCTGAAGAAAACCTTAACTTATAACCATAATATCTTGCTCTATGCAAACTAATTACTGCGGAACGAATCACCAAAAGTAAGTGTAATGCAATATTTATATTTGTGCACGAAACATAACATTGTCCAATGTTCTCAGGAATTTGTAATTTTTTCCATTTCGATCAATCTGCCGGAATAAAATTCACGGATTCAAAAGATTCGTTTTTACCGCCCAACAAACTCTTTACTGGTTTTTTAAATGGTTTCGTTTGCTCCGAAGATGTCAATGAATCCATTATCGCTATAAAAACGGCTTATAATGATATATTAGCACAATGCACCAAGTCGATAACTGAACGAGTGAATGTTAAAACTAAACATTGTCCTTGGCTTAACTATCATACGTGGCAATGGATAAAACTTAAAAACAAATATTTGAAAAAAGTAAAGAAAAATCCTTATAATGATCATCTGAAAGAAATGTTGAAACATATAACTAAAAAGACTGATATTGCTAAAAAAAGATGTAAAAATGATTATTTCATTAAATTATTTGAGGACACAAGTAGTGCCAAGGTTTGGAAAAACTTAGATAGAATATTGGGAAGGAAAAAACATGCTCCAAATATTGAACTTCAATATGATGGACATAAAACATCAAGTTGTTCAGAAATTTGTGAAATGTTTAACCAATTCTTCTCAAACATTGGAGCTAATCTTGCTAGTAGTATTCGAAAAAATAACTTAAATCCTTTGAGTACTGTAAGTCACCTAGAGCATACTATTTTTCTCAAACCTACTGATGTAATTGAGGTTTCTTCCTTGATTAATAATCTAAATACTAAAAAAAGCTGTGGCCCTGATAAACTTCCAGCAAGTATCATCAAACATAACCTCAATGAGTTTGCAAAAATTTTTACTCGACTTTTCAATTGTATACTGAGACAAGGGAAGTATCCAGATTGTCTCAAAGTAGCAAGAGTGGTGCCAATTTTTAAAGCCGGCGATGTGTCTGATCCTTGTAATTATCGTCCTATTTCCACACTGTCTGTAATAAATAAACTTTTCGAAAAATTGCTAGTAAATAGACTTGTCAATTTCTTGAACAAATTTAATGTTTTGTATAAATTTCAATACGGGTTTCGGAAAGGATGTAGTACTTCAACAGCAATAGTCGAGCTAGTTGATTTTTTACTGAATAAAATTGATAATAAATGTATCGTAGGAGGCCTCTTTATTGACCTAAAAAAAGCATTTGATACCCTGAATCACAATATTTTACTGAAAAAATTAGAAAGCTATGGGATACGTGGATTGGCTAATGACATTATACGTAGTTATTTGACTGATAGGAAACAGTTTGTGGCATATAAAGAAGCACAGAGCTCTCTCCGATCAGTAAATATAGGGGTTCCACAAGGTAGTAATATCGGGCCTCTCTTATTTCTTATCTATATTAACGATATAGGAAATTTACCTCTTAAGGGAATAGCTAAATTATTTGCTGACGATACAGCACTTTTTTACCCAAATCAGGATACTGCATCTATCGTTTCCTGCATAAACGATGATTTACAGGTACTCATGAGATACTTTGATACTAACTTACTTTCGTTAAACTTATCAAAGACTAAATATATGGTGTTCCACTCACCGAGGAAAAAAATTTCTCAACACAACAGTCCGTCAATTGGGTCTAACGTAATAGAGAAAGTATCAAGTTTTAAATATTTAGGCTTGGTATTAGATCCTACGCTCTCTTGGGGGGATCATACAGAACATGTACAACGCAAAGTATCATCTCTATGTGGCCTAATGTATCGTGTTAGTAAATTTGTGCCTAGGAACGCACTTCTAACTTTTTATCATGGCTGTATTCATTCTCATCTTCAGTACTTAATCATCGTTTGGGGACATGCTTGCAAGGCTAAACTAAGTATTGCAAAATAGGTGCATAAAAATCATCTATCACCTTCCACAATTGTTTTCCACTCTTCAACTCTACGCAAATAATTCGCACAGTATTCTCCCGTTACGCGGTTTGTGCAAGTTACAGTCTTGTTTGTTTATATATGATTCGCTAAAAAATCCCAACATGCATCGTAACCTCATTTTACCGATCACAAATCATGATCATAACACTCGGTATGCGAATAACCTAATACGCTCGAGAGCATTCACATGCCTCGGTCAAATACGAATTTCCTTTTATGGTCCATCTCTGTACAATGCACTTTCGGAATGTTTGAAAAAATTAAACAACCGACAATTTTTCAAAACCAGTTTAAAGCGATACTACAAATCCAAAATCAACGAGTTCTTGATATAAATTCGTGTTCAACTATCGATTTATAATTATAAAATTTACACTCTTTACGCTAAGCTTAAGATATTAAATTGTATATATTAATTAATTGAATTGTTTAAGAGTTAGGATCCCTTCAAAGGAACTTTGTTCCACTGGGTACATCCTAACCTTGTTAATGATTGTTATTTTGCATCACACACCTTTAAAATTAGTAATGTTATATTTATATGTCTATATGTTTTCTTTTGTAACGTTAAAAAAAATATTATCGAGGAGTCCACTACCAGGGGGCTCTCAGTGTGAGCTCTTTGGTGTGGGGGTGTGTTGGCGGGCCTCATAAAAAAAAAAAAAAAAAAAAAAGTGTTCGGCTTCCTATGTCTCAAGGCAAAAATTTATGCTCACAACACTCTTTTTGACGTTCTCCTATTCACCACCAGAGGTTGAATCGATCGTTTAGTTTCTATTTAAAAGGCCTATTGTTCATTGATTTTTTTTTAAATTTGTATGGGCCGTGGATAATTGTCACCCCCCTAAACTGTCTTCGTAGTTTATGAACAGCCCCTAAGCAAACAATTTCACTACTGAAGTAAACTGCCGTTCTACGCATATCAGTCTCATGTTCTACAAGTAGCATCTGATAAAATCGCGAATAATGTTTCGAATCATTTCTGCTCATTGGAAGAAATATACGTTAAAATTTGCAGAGTTTTGCTATTTCAAGAATTAATCATTGATGCTTATTTTTATAACTCTTGTATGCTCAAACAACCTCGATTATTTAGCAAATTGATTCTTTACTTAAATTGTGGATTCATTAAATTGGCAAAGTTGAGTTCAATCATACCATGCAATTAAAATATTCATAGTGTGTGTAAAGAATTTCGAAGAAAATCGAGGTTTTCTGTATTTTCCAGTGGCGTTTCCTTAACCTCGATCAACCTGTGCACCAACTCTCAAAACATAAATAATAATGCAATAGATAGATATATCGAGTAAACTAGAAGATTGAGTGTATTTTCAACCGATTCGAATACGAATATGGCATTAAATCTGGTTTTGAAAGTTGGTGCACAGGTAAGTAGTTAGGTTACGGGACGCCACTGGTATTTTGTTATGTTTTCTGTGTTTTAAGGAAATACCTGCATACATACATACATTTTGCATTTCACTACATATATTATATAAATTATACATTGCATGATATACTATTACCTTTAGCTTAATATTTCAGTTTACCCAAGCAAGTCATCGAAATTAATATGAAGCTGATGAAGCAGAAACATTAAATAATATTATATGTTTATAATTATTAAGCAGGTGCTCTCGTCATGTTAGTTATTCATCACAATTTTTAGCATTATTTCAGTGTTGCATCCACCTGTTGTGAGCTGAGGAGGTGTAGAGCTGCATCTTATTATATGTAAAATACTTCTTCATTGCAGTAGCAACTATATTATCCATATAAATGTATTTCATTATGTCATATTTTAATGTTCTGATATATTTCATTTCTCCATTGCATATATTTTCATTATATAAATAAATACTGGGTTGGGAGGGAGCATCAGGGTATCATTCAAACTGAAGCTGGACGATGGTATGATTGACAGCCGAAGTCTAGGAGGGAATAAACACTATCATTTTCTTTATCCTACCGATTCGATTATGGTGGTGTGAATTCTACTCCAACAGTTTCAGGGCGATTGACGCGCCCTTCTTAACAAACCATCCAGTAGGAAGCTTAATAAGTATTGCGAATTGTGTTATTCGATTTGTTGGAGCGTATCGTTGGAAGGAGATTCTTAAATTCCCGTGGATTTCGCGTAAGTGTCTCTGCTTACGGGTCCACCCCTCCGTTTTTGGCCCTTCATACAGCGATATAGTGAATTCAGATCGGTAGCTCAAATTGATCTTGCTATTAAGTGGAGCTGCATACAAGACAAGTCTTGAAAGGATGGTGGCTACCTTACATACATACATACATACATTGGAAGAAATATACGTTAAAATAAGTTAGCGCATTGTTAACATTTCAACAGAATCAACATGTGTTTGAGATAATTAATTATTTAATGGGACTCTTATGCCGAGAAATTTGCAATGAAGTAGGAAATTCTACGCATGTCAGTCCCACTGTTACTTTCCGTGTTGCTTTGTTGGCCAGGTTGCGTTTGACGTCTTTACTCTTGTGCTTGCATGAGCGTGCTTGCGTCTTCCGCGTTTTGGAAGTTCCTGGATAGTTTGCATAGCTTTGCATCATTAACTGATACCAACCATAAGTTTATTGACATTGCTGCAATCTTCGTTGCCTACTTCTATAAATCCATTAAAAGCTAATGATGAATGTCCTATTTAGAACTTCTTAGCATCTTGTACCACCCCTTTGCAAGATGAAGGTAAGCCTAAATAAGATTGTGCTTTATCATGTTAGGTCCGACCATAGATTTATGGTGGCTGACATGCTGTGGACTTCGATGATTTCAAGAAATACTTTGGAAGAGTTAACATGCACAGTAAGGATTTCTTCCGTACAGTTATGCGTAGAATTTCAACATGGGACAATCAGACTTGATGTTGTTTTTATATAAGCCCAGAACAAATTACATTTTTTTCTATTTTCATTCCAAAGTTTATCTAAAAAAGTACTGTTTTATGAACAAAAGTGAAAAACGTCCAAAAGTAACACGGGACAGATATGCGTAGAACGGCAGTAAAGTACTCAAAAAAGAAGAAACATTCTAGAATGCTACACTCAATAGTTTCGTCGCAAATAGCCATGTCCCACTTTTTTTTTTTTTATTTCATCCCACTGTATACTGTTTCTTGGTTCCAAATTCGTCCTACGAGTTTCAATTCCGCTAACGCATTGTAACGCCATTACATTTTATTTGTCCTACGGATCAAGGTAGAACAAATTGATTTGCTATAATTGTGTTTGTTATGTTTTTGAGAGCAATGGGTGTAAACATTCATTTCTGCTGGATAGAACGAAAATGGGTGATTACGACGAAATAGTGCTTTACCCTAGATATCAGACAGTTTGTGCACAGTCAGATTCTAACCATATGAGTTGGAATGTTGAGAGGATGATCAGGACCCGATTTGAAGTCGCCCAAGTAACATTGCAAGTTTTAAAGAGGTTTTAAAGCACTCTACAAGTCTAAATCATGGTCTACAGAACCCTCATAAAACCCAAATTGTTGCTTGGGCGTTTATGCATTGTGGAGCAAAAATTTAAATTTTGGCTCAGTCTAGCGAACAACCATTCGCAAATATTTGTATGAACTGTGAATGATTGACACTCGTCAACCCACCTGCCTCTCTAAATCGTTCCTTTGGTTTGTGAATACTGCAGTGATGGGAGATGATTTTTGAATTGCTTTAATTGAGTATTTTAATATATATATATGTTTGAAAATCCACGCTTCACTTATAACAAGTTTAGTGTTGTAATTGAAGTCGATGTCGATACTTATAAATGTTTGTTATGTGCGAAAAAAGTAAATGTAGGGTTTGATCGGTGCTCGATAGTTCCCGCGATTAATGTGTTGAGATGCTTCAAATGTGGAGAATTTGGGCACAAGAGCATGGATTGCAAAAATTGTGATAGATGCTCTAGGTGCAGCCAACAACACAAAACGTCGAAGTGTACGTCAACTGTATTGAAATGTATTAATTGTTTGAAAATGAATAAAGAACGAAAAATGAACTTGGACGTCAACCATGCCGCATTTAGCTCGGAATGTTTGCTCTATAAAAGACTTTTTGATCAGAAGAAAAGCAGCTTGCGTTTCAATAAATAGCAGCCAAGTTCCAGGAATGTGAATCAATTCGATTTTTTATATTTGAATATTGCGGGGTTGTCAACAAACTACGTAGCATTACGTCAGATTGTTGAGGAAAAACGTCCTCTTTTAGTTTTATTATCTGAAACTCATATTGTAGAAACTGAAGCTTTTGATCAGTATAGTATTCCGGGATATATTGTTGCTGCTTGTTTATCACATTCTAGACACACTGGCGGTGTTGCTATTTATGTCAAAGAATCAGTTCAATTCAACCTTCGTACCAACGAAGTTATTGATGGCAACTGGTTCTTGGGCATTACAGTTGTACGTGGCATGAAGATGGGTAATTATGGTGTTTTGTATCATTCTCCCAGTTCTAGTGACCAGCGTTTTGTTGAAGTTTTAGAAAACTGGCTCGAGACATTCCTTGATTCTAGTAAATTAAATATATTGGCTGGTGATTTTAATATTAATTGGCGTGATAACCATAATTCGAATCATTTGAAGCGTTTAGTTGAGTTTTTTTTAATTTAAAGCAAACGGTAAATGAATATACGCGTATTTCCAGGCACAGTAGAACCTTAATTGACCACGTTTATTCCAATTTTGATTCCATTTGTTCAGTTACGGATACTGATTTAAAAATAACCGATCATGAGACTTTAGTGATTAATGTCTTAGACCATGTTAACGATAACGATAATTTTGTAAAATTTAAGTGTTGGAGGAAATATTCGAAGCAAGCTGTTTCAAATCTTGTTGAGAGAAGCCTGGATTTTCCATTCGCGGACGGTAACTTAGATGAATCTACAGCTGTTCTTAATAACGCTTTGAAAACGTGTACCAATCAACTAGTTGAGCAAAAGTTTGTTTCTTTGAAAACTCGAACAGCTGGTACAATTTGGATCTTTTGCGTCTTAAACGGAAAAGGGACAAATGGTACAAAAAGTTTTGTAAATCTAATAATGACAATCATTGGACTAGTTACACAATCGCGCGTAATAAATATTCACAATCGATAAAGAAAACTTGTTGTGAATATGTTCAAAGGAAGATTGATAAGCATCAAAACAACAGCAAAGAGTTATGGAAAATTTTGAAATCTTTATTAAAACCTAGTAATTGCAAACCGCGGTCCATAACTTTTGATGGCACATTAAGACAGTCAGAACAAGTAATTGCAGCTAAGTTTAATGATTATTTCGTATACAGTGTTTCATTGATTAATCAATCTATTGAATTGGTCGATGGACCTGACGAAAGAAAACAGCCAGTTAATAGTAGTTGCAGATTTGAAGTTTTTCACCCAATTACATTAGATGAACTTAGAGTTATTTGTTTTTCATTAGGAAAATCGGCTAAAGTAGATAATGTTAATGCTAGAGTTATTCAAGATTGCTTTCATGTCATTGGCCACATCTTTCTGGACCTTATTAATAAATCATTGCAGAATGGACATGTGCCACACATTTGGAAGGAATCCTTAGTGGTTCCTATTCAAAAAGTTGCTGGAACGATTAAAGCCGAAGAGTTTCGTCCCATCAACATGCTGCACACATTTGAGAAAATCTTAGAACTTGTTGTTAAAGGCCAGCTGTTGGAGTATTTGAATAGCAACTCTTTGTTGATACCAGAACAATCGGGATATCGGGAAGGTCATTCTTGTGAAACTGCATTGAATTTGGTGTTAGCAAAGTGGAAAGACAACTTGGAGCGTAAAGATACGATTGTTGCTGTTTTTTTTGGATCTGAAACGCGCTTTTGAAACAATTTCTAGGCCCTTACTGTTAAGTACAATCAAGCGCTTTGGAATTACGAGTACTGCATATAAACCCGCATAAGCGAGAACCATAAATTGACCTTACCTAAAATGGTTATAAATTGTTTATAATCCCTGCTAAACTTCAACTGAAATGGTTATGGAACTTTACATGAACGTTTAATGATAAAGTTTTAACCTTAAGTATTATAGTTTTTTGGAAGTGGACCTTACAAATAATGGGTTGTTAAGAACCATTACCATTCAAAATTCTTGTTTTCTCCATACATTTTCGCAAAGAAAACTATACTAAAACCTTTTAACTTATGGTTTGAGAACATTAATGGTAATGGTTATGGTAAGCAGTAAGGTCCATGAATGGTTTTGTAACATCGATCAACTTTATGTGGAATATATCGCGAATTGGTTGCCTGCAAATTACTGATTACCAATTCACGATATATTTCACGTAAAGTTGAGCGATAATACAAAACCATTAATGGACCTTACTGACTACCATAACCATAACCATTAATGTTCTCAAACCATAAGTAAAAACGTTCTAATATAGTTCTCTTTCCGATAATGTATGGAGAAAACAAGAATTTGGAATGGTAATGGTTCTTAACAACCCATTATTTGTAAGGTCCGCTTCCAAAAAACCATAATACATAAGGTTAAAACTTTATCACACAAACGTTCATGTAAAGTTCCATAACCATTTCAGTTGAAGTTTAGCAGGGATTATAAACAATTTATAACCATTATCGGTACGGTCATGTGATGGTTCGCGTTTATGCGGGAATGGTTTGAAAGCTATTTGTCTGACAGAACTCAACGGACTGTTTTTAATGATTCTGTTTCCAGTCCCGTGGGGAACAACCTTGGAGTGCCCCAGGGAAGTGTATTCGGGCCCCTTTTATTTATTATGTATATTAATGACTTGCGACGTGTTTTACGGTTTTGCGACATTAACCTTTTTGCAGATGATACTGTGTTATTCATTGCAGCTAAGGATTTAGAAGTTGCCGTCTCACACTTGAATGAAGATTTGCAGTATCTAAGTAGATGGTTGAAGTGTAAGCAGTTAAAATTGAATACAAGTAAAACTAAATTTATGGTAATTTCGCGGAATCGATTAAATGAGAACGTCTCTGTTGTAATTGATGATGAGAATATTGATCGCGTTCAGGAGATTAAATATCTTGGCGTGATTATTGATGACAAACTTAAGTTCAACTCTCACATTGACAATGTCATCAAGAAAATTGCCAAGAAGTATGGAATTCTATGTCGATTGAAAAACGATTTAACTATTGCCAGTAAAATACAGCTATACAAATCAATCATCTCTCCTCATCTAGACTTTTGCCCATCCATTTTATTTCTGTCGAATGCAACACAAATATCGAGATTACAGCGCTTGCAGAATAAAATAATGCGTTTGATTTTGAGATGTAATAGATTCACTTCCTCAACTTTGATGCTAGACGCCTTACAATGGTTGTCGGTGAAGCAAAGAATTGTATATTTGACTATGGTGTTCATTTTTAAAGTAGTTAACGGTTTGCTGCCTCGATATTTGTGTGATCGAATTGAAAGAGGAAGTGACTATCATAGATATAATACTAGAAACGCGGATGAAATAAGAACACCACATTTCTTGACTTGTGCTTCACAGAATTCATTATTTTTTAAAGGAATAAATGTTTTCAATTCGATGCCTAGACACATTAAACGTTCAACAACATTAGCAGAATTTAAGAGACATTGCATTTCACACGTTAAAACTGTCTTTTGAACGGTTATCCAGTGATTTTTTTTTTTATGAATTGACAAATTATGTATCTTGACGAAGTTATTTTTAACGGATTACTTTGTATGGATAGCTGTTATAACGACTTTTTAATAATTATTGTAGCACTGCAAAAACTATTTTGTTCGCCACGATGGTGATGATGGATTTTTGATATATGATTTAATAGTAGTAGTAAATAAAATAGTAGTCTACAAAGGTTTGAGCCTCGCGCGCGTATTACGGATATAGAGGACTGAATTTAACATTTGATAAAAAAAAAAATGCAATTTTGAAGCTTATTTGGAAGATACCTTGAGTTAGTAGTAAGTTTTCTGGCAAATGTTGGGGGTTCGTGAGCATTCCTGACATTGCTGAAAATTATGATAGCATCAGATTGCGGGGTTACTAGTGTAATAGGATGCTTTGTTGATTGTTCATTAACTCTTGATTGCTTGTAATACTTATGAATATTTTAGGTGGACAAAAAGGCGAACTAAGAGGTGGACGCCTGAGCTTTTCAACATTTATATCGCTGTGAAGCAACTGTAAACTCTAGAGGGAATTTATATCTGTAACTGAAACCAGTTCGATTTTGTTTACCAACCTGGTTAAAATGTCATATTTAATTATCTTAAAGATAAATCGTCCAGCTCAAACCTTTGTAGGGGTAAGAGGTGGGACCATCATCATCATCTGTGAAAGTTGGTACCAAGTCTTATAGACCTTGCTGTAAAAGAATGATAGACCCTCCATGGATTTTCAAAACGGCCCATGTTTGTTTGTCACCAAGCAAAGAAGTACCTTTCGATTAGCAATAAATCCAATATACGATCACATTCCATTCAAGATATTCAATGTTTATTTCAGACAATCACACCTGACCAGGACCTAGAGGCACAATAAACAGATGGTCACCAAGTATCAAACATGCCCTCGAAAATTTTCTCTGATCGTATCGTTTGAATTCATTAGAGCAGTTCATAACCCAATGCAAATTCCAGTCGAAAGAATCCTAGTTCCTAGCTTTCGAATGTAAATGCTATTGACCGCAATACCTCGGAGCCCGCCATTGTTGTTTCAAAACCACTGACCACTGGGATCGAGTCTCAGGTCGAGCGAAAACCGATATGTCTAGTATCATTGGGAACCATCAACCACAAAGTTCACGGTTTGCTCGTGCACTTTGAATCAACCGACGAAACACCGGCATGACCTAGGTATATAGGCATCTACTTATGCTCTCTGCGTACTCCCATGATTCATGAATTGTTGAGGTAGACTGTAAACACGTTTTTCGCTTACTCTTGTAGACCAAGCATCACCATTCTAATAAACGGCTATGAAGTTAGACGACCACGACGACGAAAACAACAACAACTACATCGAGCTACAGCGACGTGGTCAATGGTGTGGTTTGTTGGGTAGTTCTATTTACCTTACACCTTTGGAGAGACACTCGAAGGTATGAGGCAATCTTCCAGCATGAAGACACCGTGGGGCTCTCTTTTACCTACTACTATGTAAAACTGTTGGCTGCTGCTGCTGACTACTAAGCTTGACTCCTGTGTACTTCAACTTCTTGAAGTTCAAACATTAAAGACGCACGCAACACTAAAGCAAGGAAAAATGTAAACAGTAACGTGGATGATCGACTTGTGGCTTTTTTGTATGTATTTTCAACCGCTCCTTTTCCAACGAAGCACTCTGGTGGTTAACTTCGTCATAACACTGCACGCGGCTTTCTTTCCACCGCCAATGGGTGCTGGTCTTCAGCCATATTTCGAGCAAGTAAACCATCCGTCGGTCATACGAGTGTGAGTACGGGCCCTGCTACTTCTGCTCTAATGCAAGCAATTTTCAAATTATTTAATATGAAATTTGAATTCGACCTCTACTGGTGTGGCGTGGTAGCTTCGGCTTCGTCATAGTTAGCGGCAGTAGCACACAGCAAGCACGCCTTTTGTTGGTCGTCGGTCGTCACCCGATGCCACCGTCGCCGGTAGGAAGTTTAACTTTTCAACTAGTAGTGTTTGAACCACGTGCGTGTCAGCTTCCTCCAAAAGGTAAAGTTTTTCTCCAATTTCGAACCATTCATACTGGTTGGCGCGAAATTGAGCAACCATCAATGCAATTAGTCAGAGAGTCGCGTGTTCAAGAAAAAAAAACTTAGATGAACCATTAAATTGGTCCACGTTGCATAACAAGCCATAGTTCTAGAACGTCGTGAGACTAATCACATCGATTGCAGAATTCCACGCTGTTTAACCTCAAGTAAGCCGGTGGCATCGTCGATGATTAAAGTTCCGATCGATTAGCTCAACATCCATCGATCAGTCAGTGTCGTGGGTTGGTGCGCTGCCGGTATGAAAATCAACGAGCATAGTTAGTGGTGCGCGGGAAATGAGCAGTTAGCAGAACTAAAATCAAAGTTCATCACGACTCAGCAACAAGGCGACGACGACGACCACTAAGAACAATACGCTTCAGTGCGGCCGACCCACCATATTATGATAATGATGGAAGAATGGTGACGGAATAAATGGTGCAATAGTTCAATTTTGTGTTCTGTACAAAAGGGAGAAAGTGCTGTGAGTGTGGCGTGATGGTAAAGTGGAACAGAAAAAAAATAGTTACGAACAAAGTGTCCTCGATTACGCGATAGTTGACAACGGTGAGTTGGGTTAGAATGGAAACTTTTTTCTGTGCTGCAAATGGTTCTAGTCGTTGTACTTTGATACAGACGATAGTAGGTCGTCCGGTATGTAACTTAGTGAAATGTGAAATCGTTCTTGTTCTAAGGCCTGTACTTGAAAAAAAAAATAAACCAGACAAAAGTGTTTGCCAGATTTTCTTGAAACTTTCCGGGAATGAACTAATACATATGGATTATGTTTCGGCATAGTTACTTTATTCAATTTCTTTCCATCGCTGAAAGCCCGCACCTTTCCAGTAAGACCCCGCATTACATTTTGTGCAATGGTGGAGCCGACCTTTTTGGTCACTTTCATCCATTCTTTCTTCAACTCCAGCTCGTTCTTAAACACCTTGGACGATTTTCGAACTTTGGCCTTCATTATGGCCCAAAATCTTTCCACCGGACGAATCTCTGGTGAATTTGGGGGGTTGGCGGTTTTCGGTACAAAAACAATGTTATTGTCTCTGTACCAATCCAACGTCGATCGCGCGTAATGGCATGATGCCAGGTCCGGTCAAAATAATGTCTTGCCTCCGTGGGACCGCAGGAAGAGCAACAGACGCTTCTGGAGGCACTCGGTGCGGTAAATTTCGCTGTTGATGGTACCCATTGTGATGTACGGTTTACTCAGTTTACCGCACCTGCCAGAGCAAGTATTTTTTGGCGAATTTGTCCACTTTCTTCTTCCTTATGTTCTTAGAACTCCAGCCCCGGTATCTGCTTTGCGTCTGCCTTGATGTAGGTTTCGTCATCCATAACCACACACATCGGTTTCGTTACCCACTCTCGATCCAGCTTCCTTGCGCGGGATTTGGCTGCCGTGTTTTGTTGATCACGCCGGTTCGGTGCCTTCCGGACCTTGAATACATGAAGCCCAGCTCGTTTCATGGTTTGCTGAACGAACCAGGCGGAACAGTTTGCCTTCAGAGCCGCGTCGCGAATCGAAAGGTTCGGATTAAGCTTGAAATAATCCAACACCTTCCGGGCCTTCACAGGGTCAGTTGTTTTCGATTTTCTTCCACTTCCAGCCCGCTGCTCGGTCGTCTGGGACTCCTTAAACGATTTTACCACCCGAGACACAGTTGTATGGGTGATTTCCAGTTGTCTTCCGATCCATCTCATGGTCACAGTCGGATTTTCCATGACGGCGCGCGAAATTTTTTTTTTATCTAGTTCGTTTATTTGGAAGGCTCAATCGCGTTAGCTTTACAGAGCCGATAATTCATTGTTCACTGTGTGTAACAAGATTCACTTAATTCTATGTCTAGTAGGAGTTGGGCCGATTACTCGCGGCTTACTCGAGGTTAGAAGGGTACATTTTCGAAGGATAGGATCAGGGGAGGAGCTTGGGGTAGGGTTTCGTTGTCTCATCAGAGCGTTGTCGCCAGTATGAACGGTAGTGCTGTTCTAGCTTCGTCCGGAGTTCGACCGGCTATGGTGGGTGACCAGTGGGCGACGATGAGACTCATCGAGACGGGGGGACAAGACAAACAAAAACTAATAAAGAGAGACAAAAGACAAAAGGAATTAAATTCTTATACTAGACATTTGAAGAAAAACATAAACGGACTGCATATAGCAGAGATCACGGGTTGCCAACACGTCTCTGATAGGAACATAGGGTTGTCTTCCTTGGGCCTCGAGGGTATTCAAAAGTCGCTCTCTGGCGGCGTCATTATCCGTACATTGCCAAACTGCGTGTTCGATGTCATCGTAACCGTTTCCACACCGACAGATGTTGCTGTCCACGAGGTTTATTCTATTGAGATGAGCATCTAGCGAGTAGTGGTTGGACATAAGTCTACTCATCACGCGAATGAAGTCACGACTTAAGCCCAAGCCTTTAAACCACGCTCTCGAAGAAACATTAGGAATAATTGAATGTAACCACCGTCCAAGATTTCCAGTGTCCCAATCGGTTTGCCAACTCGAAAAGGTACTCTGACGCACTAAATGGTAAAATTCATCGTGTGAAATTTGCCTGTCATACAATTCGCCTTCCTGCGCGCCCACCTTTGCGAGAGAGTCCGCCTTCTCATTGCCTGGGATTGAGCAATGTGAGGGGACCCATACAAAGGTAATCATATATGATCTTTCGACCAGCACACACATCTGCTCCCTTACCTTTGAAAGGAAATAAGATGAGTGCCTACTTGGTTTCATCGACCGAATAGCCTCAATGGAACTGAGACTATCCGAGAAGATGAAGTAATGGTCTGCGGGCATGTTGGAAATCATCCCCAATGCGAAGTTGATTGCTGCCAGCTCAGCAACAAAAACGGAACAAGGTTCCTGAAGTTTGCGGAAGGCGCTAGAGTTTTCATTGAAGACACCGAAGCCAGTGGATCCATTGAGACGGGACCCGTCTGTAAAATATCTTTTCATGCAATTGACTTGTTGGTACTTTTCAGTAAAAATACGCGGAATAATAATAGGTCGAAGTTGATCGGGAATCCCATGAGTTGCTTGTTTCATGGTCAGATCATATTCAATTGAGGAACTGCGATTGGTGAAGTGAACACGGTCTGGAGTATAACAAGGAAGACACATATCTGATGATATGTAGTGGTGGTAGATTCTCATAAATCGAGATTGTGTGTTCAGCCCAAGAATTTCTTCAAAATTAGCAATTATAAGTGTGTTTGTCACTCCGCATTTGATTAGTATTCTGAGAGAGAGCTCCCAGAAACGGTTCTGGAGGGGTGTTACTCCTGCCAGAACCTCGAGACTCATGTTATGCGTTGAGTGCATACAGCCTAGAGCAATACGCAGACAACGATATTGAATTCGTTCCAATTTTATTAGGTGACTTTTTCTTGCCGAGAGAAAGCAGAAAGAGCCGTACTCTAGAACAGAGAGAATAGTTGTTTTATAAAGCGTTATGAGGTCTCCCGGATGAGCACCCCACCATGTGCCGCAAATTGAACGGAGAAAGTTGATCCTCTGCTGACATTTTTGCTTCAAATACGTAATATGGGCATTCCAAGTGCACTTTGAATCAAACCAGACCCCAAGGTACTTGAAAGACAATGATTGGGTAATGTTTCTGCCCAAAAGAGTAAGCTGCATTTGGGCTGGGTACCGCTTTCGAGTAAACACTACCAGTTCAGTTTTCTGCGGCGAGAATTCGATCCCTAGATTCATAGCCCAAGAAGACAAGTTATCTAAGGAATTTTGCAATGGTCCTTGCAAGTCCACGGCATGTGGACCTCTTACGGAAACCACACCGTCATCTGCAAGTTGTCTTAGCGTGCATTGTTCTGCCAAACAGTTGTCGATATCTTTGACGTAAAAGTTATAAAGAAGAGGGCTGAGACATGAGCCTTGGGGCAGGCCCATGTAGCTAATTCTGGAAGTTGTCAGTTGTCCAAGGGAAAAGTTCATTTGCTTTTCTGACAACAAATTGTACAAGAAATTATTTAAAATTCCAGAAAGTCCACATCTGTGCAGATTGTCTGACAGAATTTCAATGGAAACTGAATCAAAAGCCCCCTTAATGTCCAAGAATACTGAAGCCAATTGCTCCTTGTGTGCAAAGGCCAGTTGAATATCTGTGGAAAGCAGCGCTAGACAATCGTTTGTTCCTTTGCTCTTGCGGAACCCAAACTGTGTATTTGATAGCAAGTTATTTGATTCGACCCAGTGATCGAGTCTCCGAAGGATCATTTTCTCCAACAATTTCCTAATGCACGAAAGCATAGCAATCGGACGGTATGAGTTATGATCAGACGCTGATTTGCCAGGTTTTTTAATGGCTATTACTTTGACCTCCATTCAGGCGGTACAATGTTGTTTTCTAGCAAGGAATTGAATAAATCTAGCAAGCGTCTTTTAGCGATATCTGGGAGATTTTTCAGAAGATTGAATTTAATCATATCGCTTCCCGGTGAGGAGTTGTTCGATGAAAGAAGAGCCATAGAGAAATCCAGCATTGAGAATGGTCTATCCAGAGAGCCGCCGCTAGGAGACGCTTCTCGAAGAATATTTTGTGCTGGAACTGAGTCCGGACAGACCTTTTTAGCGAAATCGAATATCCATCGGTTGGAGTATTCTTCACTCTCATTGAAAGATGAGCGGTTACGCATGTTGCGAGCCACCCTCCACAAGGTGTTCATTGAGGTTTCTCGTGAGAGTCCCTCGACGAAATTGCGCCAATAACCGCGTTTTTTTGCTTTGATTAATTGTTTCAGCTTTGTCTCAAGCTTTGAATATTCCTCGAAGTAAGTGGAGGTTTTGTGTCTACGAAAAGCTTTGAAAGCATCAGATTTTTCTACATACAATTTTGTGCATTCTTCGTCCCAACCAGGTGTGGCTGGTCTCCTTTTAAAGGGTGCACTTGGAACTTTTCTTTTTTGTGCTTCCAGTGAGCTTTTGTAAATCAAATCGGCTAGGAATCGATATTCTTCCAATGGTGGAAGCGCATCTATTGATTCGACACCGATTGTCACCGCCGTTGCATATTTCTGCCAGTCGATGTTCCTTGTAAGATCAAATGGAACCCGAGATGGTTCTGCAGAGTGAGGGCCACACTTTATTGAAATGATGATTGGCAAATGATCGCTACCATGGGGATCATTGATAACCTTCCACTGACAATCCAATGATAGCGATCTTGAACACAAAGATAGGTCGAGTCGGCTTTCTCGAGCCGGAGGTTTTGCTATACGTGTCGCTTCACCAGTGTTCAAAATAGTCAAATTGAAATCGTCACATAAATCGTAAAAAATAGCCGCTCTATTGTCGTCATATAGATCGCCCCACCCAGTACCATGGGAGTTCATATCACCCAGAATTAATACTGGGGATGGAAGAATCGAAACTAGATTCCAGAGTTGACTACGGCTAATGGAGGTTCTTGGTGGAACGTATACTGAAGCTATGCAAAGATCTTTGTTCTTCACATTTATTTGGCAAGCAACGATTTCGACGCCGGATAGAGCAAGAAGGGAAATTTTGTAGAAAGGGTAGCACTTTTTGATCCCTAAAAGTACTCCTCCATAAGAATCGTCTCTATCCAGGCGTATAATGTTAAAATCGTGGAAGTTGAGTTCTTTATCGGAAGAAAGCCATGTTTCACAGAAAGCAAATATATCACAATCAGAATTGTGAAGTAAAAATTTGAACGAGTCTAGTTTAGGCACTAGACTACGGCAGTTCCACTGTAGCACAGTGATCATATCTTCAACCTCGTTCGACGAATTATCCATCGAAAGATATGATTGATGCAAGGAGGGGCCATGAAACAGTCAATTGCTTAAGATATGATTCTAACGTTGGAAGCAAGGCAGAAACTAAGCTTCTTAGAGGGTCTTGTATGTTGAACATGTTTAATATGAATTCCACAATGTCCGAAAAAGCTAGCAAACCTCGTTCGGACTTGGATTTCTTTTGAGAAGTTTGAGGAGCAGCTTTTTTATTTTTTTTTATCTTTGTTGGGCAATGGCGGAAAATTCTTGCTGCATCCAGGGATTGGATCAACAGGAGCCTTCGGTTTTGTTTTTTCATCCCCATTACCCTGGGAATTTGGCAATCGTCTGGAGGTGACTTTAGTTTTCTTACGACGCACTTTCGGGGAGGGGCATTTTCTTTTTGAGGAACCGTCCATTTTTGAAGGTGCGTGTACCACCGTAGAATCACCTTCATCGGATGAGTCAGAGTCCGATTCTTCAACTGACAAAACCGAAAATTGGTTTGCATCTTGGACGGCTGATGCAGCCTTCAACATTTGAGCATATGTCTGCTTGGAGCGTCCAGAGATTGAACGCTGCACTTTATCGGAGTGCTGTTTGTACATCGGGCACTCCTGCAAAGGGTGAGGATTCTCGCCACAGTAAGCGCATTTTACTGATTCTTTGTGGCAAGAATCCTCTTTGTGGTTTTCACCACATTTGCCACAACGAGTTTTGTTGCCGCAATGGCTGGCCGAGTGTCCCAGCCTTTTGCAGTTGGTACAATTATATACCCTCTGTACAAACAACCGCACCGGAAAAAAAGCACCATCAATTTTAACAAAGTTTGGGAGAACTGAACCTACGAAAGTCACCCGGAACGAGTCTGAATGTTTATAAACTTTTTTACCGTCTAGCAAAGATGCTGAATGCAGTTGCCTTACATCCAGTATCTTCACTAGCGCGGTAGCGAATGTCGAGTTTTTAAAAGTTCCCGAGGCATGTTTCAAGTCCTCGACAGTCAGACTCGCGTCGGAGACCACGCCTTCTATCTCCACATCTCGAGAAGGGATGTAGATGTTATACTCAACACTAAAAAGCTCGTGATCAGCAATTTTATTTGCCACATCATAAGTCGGTGCTTCTACACGCAGTTTGTTGAATCTTTCTTTGTGTACCAAGATTCCCGGATACTTACGCAGCAAATCTCTCGTTATGTCGAAAGTTTTCAAAGGTTTATTTTTGGGCCGAAAAAAGACAACCCATGGTCCTTTCGAAGACGGTTCATAGTATCTGGTTCGCGTAACGTAGGCATCGAAAGATGCCATAAGTGTTGCGCAAAAGCGGTGCGCAACCACTTAAGAAGGAAAAAAAAATTAAAACCTTCACTAATTAATTAATTTTAATTACTAGTAATTCAATTTTTTGCCCAACGTACGAACAAATCAAAAAGAAAAAAAAATCGAAACAAAAAAAAAACAAAAAAACTTATATCTACTTGCAAAAAGTTGTCTCACTATGACCCATACTCCCCTACCAGGGGTGAGAGACAGAGTCACGCGCCACGAGGCAAAATTAAACTACAATAGGGAGGCAATGGACTTGCAAAATGTATTGTCTAATACTTATGCCGGTTGTAAACAACCTATCAGCCGTTGCAGCTAGATGGTCCGTTTGCTGCTGCTGGTGGTGATGATTGGTGTTGGTGGGTCGGCACGATGATGGCTTGACGACCGGATGGATTACCGGGGTGAACTAAAGCTGGATGGCAACTCCAAGGGGCTCGGCCCATGGAATTCCACTTCCTCTGTTGCACACTGGTCACTTGGGGCACCCAATGGGGGGGTGAAAAAACCGCTCGGGCGGAAAAAACTCCGAAAAAAAACTAGATGCCGCGAGACTGAGACCGGGACGTTGTTAACCGACTGAGTGTTCAACTAGGAATGGCGCGCGAAATTCTCCGGCGATTTTCTTCTTGTTTCGATGACATCTCAATAACCACTGAACCGATTGTTATAAAATTTTGCACAGGTAAACAATTCCCTCCAAAGTAGTTATACCCAGATTTTCATCAATTTCTACCCATGGATAAAAAAGTTAAGCACGGATAAAAAATGGTGCATTTTTTTCGAGTACAAGCCTTAGCAGTCAAAATCAGCGTTTCTCAATCTTGGCATTATAAACCAACTTGGAAAGCCAAGATTATTTTGACTTATTTGGGCCAGTTTTGGCATTTATGGGACCATCTCCTTCAACTGTGAAATCGTCAACTTCAGACATGAAGTAATACAAATCAGATTAGTTTAATCACAGACAAAGAGACGTATCTCTTTGAAAAAGTTTTTCTTGAAAACATTGTATCTCAAAACATAGGACCTCAGTAATGACATCTCTCGGAAAATAAACTTGATCGCTAAATCGCAAACAATATTGCTTAAAAGTTCTATATAATGTACACTCTATTTCGAAACTACCCAAATTTGGGTAGAATCCACCCACACACTTAGTTTTTTCTACCGAGCTCGGCTGTGCAAATCTCGGCAAAATAAGTTTCACTGAGATCTCAGCAAAAGTGACATTTGATAGTTGAGTCTCGGATAATGCTTAGCTGAATCTCAGCAAACAAATGAAATGTTTGCTGAGATTCAGCTAAGCATTATCTGAGACTCACTTTTGCTGAGATCTCAGTGAAACTTATTTTGCCAAGATTTCCACAGCCGGTGGATTCTACCCAAATTTGGGTAGTTTTGAAATAGCGTGTATAGAAACGTCAAAGTGATCCGATGACAGCGCTGCGGCGAGTATTTCGCGAAACTGATAATATTCAAATCAACCGTTAAATGCGTGAACGAAGATACATAACGAAGAGTTACGTCTGTTTGTCTGTGGTAAAATGATGAATTGGTGAAATACCGAAAATATCGGTTTTAAGTAAATCAGTGATAATACCGGTTAAACAACCTTAGTCCCTATAGTAAACTCATAGAACGCGTACACTTCAGAAGTTCAGAAAGGCCTGCAGGGATGGAAAATCATTTACATTCATTTCGTGCATTCATTTACATTCATTTGCCTCTTACTTTTTTCATCAACAAAATTCCGTAAAATAATGTTTGAAGCTTTTGTAGGCTTTTATGTTAGCTACATTTTTTGAAAACAACTCAAACCTGTATCTCTTATGCATGATGAATCAGAGCGATTAGAACCCACTATTGTTTTTCAGTGAATGTAAATTGCATTCAATGAAAAACAATAACATGTTCTGCCAGCTCTATTTCATCATGCATAAGAGATTCATATTTTAATTATTAACAAAAGTTGTAGTTGATATTAAAAGCTACAAAAGCTTCATACATCATTTAACGGTATTCTGTTGATGAAAAAAGTTAGAGGCAAATGAATGTGAATGAATGCACGAAATGAATGTAAATGATTTTCCATCCCTGAAGGCCTGATTTATTAATTTTAAACTTTCCAGTCAGTTGAAGCGTAGGATTATTCATCGTTCGAAGTGCGAAAATCGTAAAGTTCCATGAGCACACTGACTCATTGAGCGCCACTGCACAAATAATAGATATTCATAAGAACGTCAATCAAGTACATTCGAATTTTGCATAGGCGAGCAATAACATCATTTGTCAAAACCACAAAACGATCGAAGTTGGAGGCTTTTGGAGAGCACTCGTGATTTTAAACAATTCAAGCGTTCGAATAAAAGCAAAATAGTTCTCATTTCAGATTAATTCGCATTTTTAGGTTAAATCTACTCTCTACAATGTTTCAACAATCAAGGCTTCAGTACCGAGAAGAGACATAGATTTCCACTCACAAATCCGCCAACCGTCTGTTTCTCCAGCTCGACGAAACAATAGATGACTCCACTACAGGCATTCACTTCTTCCCATGAACTTCCAACAGCTCTGCACCCTAGAAAATTGAAATTTCCCTCCAAGGTTGGCAAAGCAAATCACTCAACCGGCTTGCATGTTGCTAAATACTCTTCTCACCGATTGCGTGCAGTTCGTGCCCGCGATCATGATGCACCGTGCACAATCACCCTCTCACTTGGAAGAAATTGTTTTTGCTGGCTGCGTCTGCTTCCGATCCGGTTGTGGCGGGCGGCGTCAACGTTTAAAAAGTGTAAATTCTATACAACTCAGCCTCATTAGGAAGATATAGAATGAAAAAGAACCCCGCCTGCACCAAGCTGAGTTGATGATGATGATGATGATAATGGTAATAGGGTGAGTGAGAAAAACCACCCCAATGTGCTGTATGATCAGAATCAGAGTTCGCTGTCAATGACGATGCATCCCGGAGGTGTAATGACTGGGAAAGACCTTTTCTCGCGATCTTGACTCGTAAATTAGACGACGGTCGTCTCGGCAATTCGAGTAGCCAGCTTCGCGGTTTGATCACTCATTCATAGTGGGCCTAGTCACCACGCGGCTAGCTAGCTTAGGTTAGGTATTATTGTGTATTTAGCACACTGGCTGAGGCGCAGGTGGTGGTGATGGTAAATAAATAGCAGCGGCACGGATTTTTGTTTAATTTGACTGACGCGTGAAAAGAGCGTATTGTGTGTCTATATCTGGAAATCTTCTAAATGCGAGAGGATGGAATCAGCTGCTGAACTGTTGCTTTTGTGTGAGCAGAACAGTTTCAATCGGGCAGTTTTACAGCTAATAGATAACCTAGTGAAGCTGTAGCAACGGCAACCTTTAGCACTTAGTTTTTGCCAATCAACAGTCGGACTCTGCGATAATTTTGTATATTAGTGTTTCTGTTTGCGGTTTTGCAATCAGTGATTCGCGAAATCTCGACGTGTTTCAATCGTATTTGAGAAAGGAAAGAAGGTATGTGATGTGATTGAGGAATAGAGTTTGTTTTTGGATCCAATATGGAATTCAGAGTTATCTTGAGGCATACAGATGTCAAACGTTCGATTGTGTAGAGAAGCAGGAGCCTTGATAAGACAACTGTTGTTCAAAATTATGAACTGTGTGCTAAGCAATTTCTGGAAGAGATACTTTTGTCACGCCAATCAAGATTACAATGCAAGGTGGATTAACTATAATATACTGCCTATAATTGCATATGGAATTTCGTCAATTTCATTTCTTGTATTTCCAAAGTTTTAACCCTTCTTAAATTTGTTTAATACCCAGCAAAAACTATGTTTAACCATTGCAAAATTAAAAACTTGAACCACTTCCTGGTCGATTGAATGCTATTTCATCTAAATCGGCCAAGAACTGATGAAATGGGAGTAAAATCTGTTTTTAAGCTTGTGTTAAAAAAAATAGCGATATGGAAGAGCATGGTGAAACTGTATTTTGTCGTAAAGGATCGTAGTGATTCAGTACTCCTTCAACAACAGCTGGACGTTTTTGCTACTTGGTGTCACAAGAATAGGATGGTATTGAATGCTTCCAAATGTTCCATCATCACTTTCTGCAGAACAAAATCACCCACCTGCTTTACGTACAGCCTACATGGTCAGACACTGAATCGGGAGACTACAAAATTGATTCGCAAAATTCGAGTTTTCATCCGATTGCCATCAAATTTTCAGGGATTGAGAAATAACTATTAAACTTCATTTTACCATTTTACTCGTATTTTATTTACAGTCCATACGCAAATGCCCGCACCTTGGCCTTAACCCCGGCCATAAGATTCTGCACAACCTGTGAATCAACCGTTTTTTGCATGTAAACCCATACTTTCTTCAGTTCCTCGACTGTCTTCACTACCTTAGGTCGTTTAAGAAGGTGCTGCTTCATAATCGCCCAGTACTTCTCGATGGGGCGGAGCTCCGGAGTGTTGGGAGGGTTGAACATTTTCGGCACGAAATTGACCTTATTGTCCGCATACCACTTCAGCACGTCCTTGGAGTAGTAGCATGAGGCCAAATCCGGCCAGAAGATTGTTGGGACGTTGTGGGCCTTCAGGAGAGGAAGCAGCCGCTTCTGGAGGCACTCTTTTATGTACACCTGTCCGTTCATCGTGTCCTGGGTCACGAAAGGTGCACTCCGCTTCCCGCACGTGCAGATGGCTTGCCAAACCAGGAATTTCTTCGCAAATTTGGACATCTTCTGAGTGCGGACATGCTCCGGAACGCTGAACTTATCCTTGGCCGTGAAAAACAGGTTGCCGGGGATCTGTTTGAAGTCGGCCTTCACATATGTTTCGTCGTCCATGATGCAGCATTCAACTTTCGTCAGCATGTTGAGGTACAACTTCCTGGCACGGGTTTTGGCGGACTTGTTCTGCTTCTCGTCGCGATTAGGGGCCTTTTGTACCTTGAACGTTCGAAGCCCAGCCTTAGTTTTGGCCTTCTGGACAAAACTTCGGCTTAGGTGCAGCTTCTTAGCCACATCCCTAACGGAGGCGTTCGGATTTCGGTTGAAGGCCCCAACTACGCGGTTGTGATTTTTGGTGTTGTACGGAATACTTTTTCCTTCACTTCTGGGCTTCCGATCGGTGGTCAACCGTTCCTCGAACCGCTTAATCACTCGCGACACCGTGGAATTCGCGATTCCCAACGTTTTAGCGATGGAACGATGCGAGAGATCCTTGTTCTCGCGATGAATGCGCAAGATTTTGTCACGCACGAGCTGTTCTTTCGACTCCATTTCCGCGAGTTTTGATCACAGAACTTTAAAACTTGCAGGATGTAAATAATGCACTATGAACTAAATCCACCCAAATTTTCATTAAATTCTACCCAACGGTTAAAAAGTTAGAGCAATTTCATAGTGTGGCAATTTCATCGTGGACACCCTTTATAGCCAAAGACTTAGAAGTCATGTTAGATTGTCAACTAACCTTCAAGGAGCATGTGTCATATGTCGCCAGTAAAGCATCTTCTCAGCTTGGCTTTATTTTTCGCTTTGCTAAAGATTCCAGAGACACTTCGTACTTGAAAACGCTTTATTGTTCACTAGTCCGTTCGACACTTGAATACTGTTCAGTAGTTTGGGCGCCGTTTTACAGCCGAGTCTTTTCAGAGGAGATTTGTTCGCTATGCTCTTCGTTGGCTACCCTGGAGAGACCCTGTAAACCTCCCTAATTATGAAAGTCGATGTAACTTGCTGAGCTTACAACTTCTCAGTGTTCGCCGTGACGTCGCTAAGGCTGTCTTCATCGCCGATCTCCTGCGTTCGGACATTGACTGTAGTCCACTTTTGCAACAGCTTAACTGCCGTTCTACGCATATCTGTCCCATGTTACTTTTGGACGTTTTTCACTTTTGTTCATAAAACAGTACTTTTTTAGGTAAACTTTGGAATGAAAATAGAAAAACATGTAATTTGTTCTGGGCTTATATAAAAACAACATCAAGTCTGATTGTCCCATGTTGAAGTTCTACGCATAACTGTACGGAATAAATCCTTACTGTGCATGTTAACTCTTCCAAAGTGTTTCTTGAAATCATCGAAGTCCACAGCATGTCAGCCACCATAAATCTATGGTCGGACCTAACATGATAAATCACAATCTTATTTAGGCTTACCTTCATCTTGCAAAGGGTTGGTACAAGATGCTAAGAAGTTCTAAGTAGGACATTCATCATTAGTTTCTTGAGATGCCCATACTTTTAATGGATTTATAGAAGCAGCAAACGAAGATTGTAGCAATGTCAACAAACTTATGGTTGGTATCAGTTAATTATGCAAAGCTAGCAAACTATCCAGGAACTTCCAAAACGCGGAAGACGCAAGCACGCTCATGCAAGCACAAGAGTAAAGACGTCAAACGCAA
This sequence comes from Ochlerotatus camptorhynchus, assembly GCF_037179485.1. Classification (NCBI taxonomy): domain Eukaryota; kingdom Metazoa; phylum Arthropoda; class Insecta; order Diptera; family Culicidae; genus Ochlerotatus; species Ochlerotatus camptorhynchus. Next base: position 626,243 of record NW_027040904.1, read on the forward strand.
CCTGGCCAACAAAGCAATACAAAAAGTAACAGTTCCTAGTGGGACTGGCATGCGTAGAATTTCCTACTTCATTGCAAATTTCTAGGCATAAGAGTCCCATTAAATAAATAATTATCACAAACACATATTGATTCTGTTGAAATGTTAACAATGCGCTAACTTATTTTAACGTATATTTCTTCCAATGAGCAGAAATAATTCGAAACATTCTCAGATGCTACTTGTAGAACATGGAACTGATATGCGTAGAACGGCAGTTAACATTAACATAAATAATTTAACATGAACGAAAATGTTTCTTTTGTTGATCTTGACAGTGATTGTCAACCTTTAAGTTTTCGGTTGTCAAAAATAAACAAGCTGGGGTAGCAGGGTTCTCGGCCATCAAATTTGATTCACGTTTGAAATCGGGTTGGAAAATTTCTCGACTTTCCTGGGCATATAGTATGATTATACACAATTATACTGCCGGTAATCGCAAGTCAGTCCCATCTGCATTTTTTTTCAGTTTATCATTCTGTTTTTTTGAGATGTGCTATTGAAAAAAGGTAATTTTTCCAAGAAAAATTAAAAACAATACCAAGTCAAATTGTCCCACACCGAAAAGTAACCGCAAGTCAGTCGCATTAGAAAAAATATATTAGAAATGTTAGACAACACATCGCATCATGGAATTTGTCTGAAGACAGATTTTGTCCACTTTCCCTAGGGTATCTGGAACATGTCCGGATGTGGCCAATATAGTTCTTACGATACTCAGTTTGACCGCCAATGGATATGGTTTTGAATTATCATGTGATTTGATGTATCGCTTGATGGATTTTGATTTAAAAAGGTTTTACCACTTCCCCGGGGATACCCGGAACATGTCCGGGTGTGTCCAACATGGTGCTGGTCACTCATCATGAGTCTTATTGATCTTATTTTTGAATTCTCATGTAAATTTATTTTGGCACGTTTATGAAAAGCTCTGGTCTGATGAAGACCCATACTCACCGGAATATGTTCCGGCCATTGCTCTGGAACCAGCGAAACAAATCCAGAAACATTCAATAACGTTCTATGAGACCATGGTATCTTTCTACTGCTCAATACTGTGTTAAACTAAAGCAGCATCGTCATGGAATTGTCACTGACTTGCGGTTATGTTTCTCATGGGCGTTAAATGTAATCGCAAGTCAGTCCCATTCCGATTTTGGCCATAAAATAAAAATTTAAATACGATATTTTTCAATATTTTATGGTAAACATAGATGCATTCTAGCACATTGTACGTTTATTTTAAAATTTATAACTCCAAAATAAGTGTCAAATCAGAAAACTTGTAAAATCTTTGAACGCCGTTTTCTCAGTTTTGTTTTTTACAGATGGGACTGACTTGCGATTATAGGCATACTAATGCAAAAATGGTACCCGAATCAAAAACTCTCAATTAATAACTGTGGAAGTGCATCTAGAACACTTCGTCGAGAGCACGCATTAAGCTAATATCTTCTTCTTCTTCTTCTTCTTCTTCGCATTTCAAGATTATTGCATATCGCATATTTAGCTCATTGCGTGCTCTCAACTTAGTGTTCTAGATGCACTTCCACAGTTATTAATTGAGAGCTTTCGATGCCTGTACCATTTTTGCATTGATATGATTGTGTGGCAAGTCCAATCATACTTATATGCCCAGGGAAGTCGAGAAATTTTCCAACCCGAAAAATTCCTAGACCGAACCGGGAATCGAACCCAGCCTCCTCCAGCATGGTCTTGCTTTGTAGCTGCGCCTTTATCGACTGAGCTAAGGGAGGCCCCTATTAAGCTAATATGCGATAAGCAATAAGCTTGAAAATGCGAAGAAGAAGAAGAAGGTTAAGTTCTGGCTGAAAACCGGTGGATCGATAACACAGGGATTTTCGAACATCAAAAATAACTTTCGAAATGTCAATTTTAACTCCGGGTTAAGGCTGTGTTCTATTTGGAATTTTTTCACTTAAATTTGACACTTCGAAAATAAATTAAGATGATCGAAAATCCCTCTGTTGTTGATCGGCCGATTTTCGAGGAAGCGTCTGTCAAAGTTGATTCCTTGTCTGTCATAAATAAGTTTGCTGGAATAGCAGGTTTATTTGAAAATTTTCCATCTGTCAAATTTAAGTAAAAATTCTCCAAATGGAACACAGCCTAAATTTAACTCGGCAAATGGACACAGCCTATGTTTTGAGCTATATCATGAATAAGATTCCCTTGGAACTATTTCCTAGCAGCTCTCCTCAAAATTTCTCTTTGATTCATTGATTTTCTGCCGTAGGTGATAATTGGGCTTAGTTTCAGGATTATACTCAGTGTTAGCATCATTAAACTTCAGCCAAAGGGCTACTTCACTTTGAATCCTTATCGGAATTCCCTGAAATTCCTTTCGATTTGCTTCAAAGAAGTTCTTTCGAATTCTGCTCACAATCCCCATAAGACGACTTCAGAACTAGTTTGGAATTCATATTAAGTTTTTCTTATAATTTTCTAGAAATGCATATCAAATTACCAGCAATTTCGATTCAAATTTAATAGGTTATTCTACCCAGAATTACTTTAAAACCATCGCCAGAACTCCTCTATGATTTTCATCATAATTATATACTTGAAGTGAAGTATCAAAATCCTAAACTTGTGTCTAAACCCACGAGCCATGATTTTTATTTTTAAGCTGAGGTCATTTAAATACGCAATATGTGTAGTAGGAAATCTCGCTAAGTTCAAGAATGTGAAAAACTTGCCTAGCCCCAAAATATTGAAAATTTTCTCGTGTTATCTTCAAAAAAAAAGTCTTAATCCGAGGATTCAAATTTTATTCCGCAGATCTCATTGTTTTCTAATAGAATTTCTAAACTCATTCTATAACTTCAGTCAAATTTCATAATGCTGAGACTTATAAGCAGTGGTGGCACGAGTCCTGGAGTTTAACATTTTTTCCTTGACATTTGATACTTTTTGCGATAACCATTGTGACGACCAGGGATGGAAAATCATTTACATTCATTTCGTGCATTCATTTACATTCATTTGCCTCTAACTTTTTTTATCAACAGAATACCGTAAAATGATCTATGAAGCATTTGTAGCTTTTGATATTAACTACATCTTTTGTAAACAACTCAAATCTGTATCTTTTATGCATGATGAATCAGAGCGATAAGAACCCACCATTGTTTTTCAGTGAATGTAAATTGCATTCACTGAAAAACAATAACATGTTCTGCCAGTTCTTTTTCGTCATGCATAAGAGATTCAGATTTTAGTTATTGACAAAAGTTGTAGTTAATATCAAAAGCTACAAATGCTTCATAGATCATGTAACGGTATTCTGTTGATGAAAAAAGTTAGAGGTAAATGAATGTAAATGAATGCACGAAATGAATGCAGATGATTTGCCATCCCTGGTGACGACACACAAAAACAAACTGGCAAGCGTCAAAAATGTCATGACATTTCTAAACTGTTTTCTGCCAGCGATAGAACATTTTCGCACAAAGAAGCAGACAAGACCGGCGGCGCGCGCGACATAAATTTATGTCGTGTAGAATTTTGCTTATTTCTGGATAATTACTGCATTTATTTGATGTTTATTGCATGGAATTAAAAGATAAGAATGAAGACTGACCACTCATAAGCATTGATGTTAAAATTATGCGTAAATAAGGGAGTTGGTAATTTACTGTCACATGCAAGCCTGCAGCTAAAATTTCATTACAATAAACTGTTTGGAAAAATCAGGCTGCGAGATTTTATTTATTCACTATCTCGGCTGTTCGCTTGGAATGTAGTTATAAACGGCGGCCCGTGTGCTGGCTGTTTTGTTTCGCTCTGGACGATGGTTTTTCAAAAAATGTACTGTTGCCACCTCTGCTTATAAGAACATTCCAAGTTTCAAACTTCAAAGAAGTATCTATATTATGTAACATAATTTGATAATTTGTTACTATCTTGAAACCTTATCAATTTTCAAAATTCTGGATATTTATTGTATTACACTAAAGAAGAGGGCGCAGGGGTTTTCTCCGGTCCTGCATTTAAAATAAAATACCGTAATTGTTTTTCCAGTAACATAATTTGTTGAAATCTATTATGCCGGTGTTCCTTTTCATACCATATTTATCTGTTTACATAAATCCGAGAAAAATATGTTGAGCACCCGAGAAAAACCCGGGAATTTAATTTATTAAATTAAATTCAGTGGATTATGGAAAAATGATCAAAACTCGATTTGAAACCGTTTGAGCACTATGCGGGGCACAATTGAAAAAGTAGCATCACTCTATTTTGTAGGCTTGGTGGAATGAATGTTAAGAACGTTACAATTTTAAATCAATTTTGATATAAGGTAAAGTAATTATCACCAATTATGACAATGTATGTATGTAACTAGCATCCAATCTATCTCTATTATTACATCAAATTTCAACCCATCAAGCCCACCGTGCCTTGCCTTTAGCGTATGTTATAATGCACAGCGACGACGACTGGTGCTATTCCGTGCGCGCACATTATCTACTCATCGCTTCCACCACTTCATTCGCAATAGCTACCCGAGCAAAGCTGGCGATCAAATTGAAATCAAAATTTGCTGTTATGATGTAACTTATTTTGAATACTCCAGTTGATCTCATTTTGGATGACTTAACGGTTAACACAGAAAGAGATCGCAGTAGGCCGCGCTTGAAAGCTGACTCTTTTTTTTTTCTTTTGCTGCGTGTTTTTCGTCAGCGAATTAAACATTGTTTTCTTTAGATTTGTTAATTTGTGTGCTGAAATTTAGTTTCAAGTGTTCAAAAAGTTATCATTTAGTGATATATCGTGTTTTTCCTGTGTTTGCCTTGAGTGACTCGTTGATCTTGAATCTAACCTCCAAAATCTAAGACGCAGCTTCAGTTCCATTGTTCGGTGTCGGGTTTCATTGCCTCCCGGGAGCCCGGTTCTCCGAGTTTTATTGAAAGATTCGTCACCGTGGGCGAGTTTGAACTCGGTCCAGTTGGTGAATTAGCCCGGGAACGTGCTGATAATGTGCCCGTCGCGTGTTTTGGTGGTGATTCGGTGGCCGACGTTACCGTGAATCAGAAAGTTTTCCGCTTGCAAAAGTGTTCGGCTCCTGGTCTCTCGCCGGTGTTGGAGATGGCGAGCAATATGAAAGATGCCTCGCTGGATACGCCCAAGACTGGACGGGAGGTAGCTGGTGGGGAAAGCACTAGACGCAAACCTCCTCCCAGATGACCATGGCAATGCAAGAAAAATTGGTTAATCGAAGGAAGTATGAATTAACATGGTGAAACCAGTCCAAATACTTTTTACAATTAAAAAAACGTAAACTTAATACGTGCCAGGATCCAAAAGAACATTATGAAACTGGAAGTGTGTGTGTGTAATACCAATATCCAATTGATAGAGGTAAAACCCAAATTGATCCACCGGGCAGGTGTATAGAACCTTTGTTACCCAGTATAATCTCGTTTTTGATATTATCCATAGATATATGTACGATTCCTAATGGATATTTTTTATATTTTCTCAGTTTCTGCACTGCTCAATTGCTGCAAACAAAACACCAATTGCTAGTTTGAATTTGAGTCCAAAACCTAAATCATAGCCTAATGACTTTTTTCTTAATCTGCCTTGTTGTGCTCTACATACTTTAAGCACAATCTTATTATATACAATCTTATTACATTACAACAATATTTAACGAACCAATAAAGCTAAATAATCAATCAGACCGATTCTCTTCATTGATTTTCTCTTTCGCGAATAATCCGACTGCAAATGAATTTCCCATTCAGTGTGTTGATTCAGGTGCAAGCTAACTATAGTCGCTATATTTATAGTCTGACGGATAGAATTTCAATCTATCAAAGAGCGGAACCAATTCAATATATTGTAGACCAACAATTGAAATGGTACTATCAAGTTTTATAAACAGAACTTTGATTATGCTTCATCATCGGATAGGGGAAATTTGAGTTAGTTTGCGTAGGCGAGGCTTAAGTCACGAGAAAACGGCTTCCGGAAGTTTTGTTCGTAATAGTTGATGTGCCTTTTTCTGTTGTTGGTTGTAAATTGACAGCTTAATTGGTCAAACGACTATTTGACAGCTCAATTGGTTCCCGAGATTCTCTCCGCCAGGCTTTGAATATAGTGACTATACAGCTAACATCATCTTATGTTGAACTGTGAGCTTAGCGAGAAATTCGTTTATGTTGCCGTGGTTGAGGCCGAGGCCCTTTTCAAATGTTCCGTAAGAATACAGAATAAAATTCAAAAACATGCTGCACCATATCCTGCGGCACCTCCAACAGCTACGCTAACGGGACTGATCGGTCAGAGTTTCCAATTTTGTTTCACGATGTAGCAGTTCCAATAGCGATTTTTAAAAATGAGTGTGATGTATAGACCAAGGTTTAAAGCGCCAGTTACCCCCCTGGAAATAAATCACAAAAAGTTTTTTTTTTTTTTCCAGAATACCAGAAAATGATAACACTAAAGATTAGATTTTCTCGGTCTATTGGTACTACTACTAGACTGTGTAAAATTTTCGTAAATTTTCCTTATTTTCCAGCAGATTATTGAGGTTTTTATTTAGGTTGATCTCATCGGTCGTGCACAAATTTAAAGAGACAACATCTGACTGGTCTTATAGAGCTTCTCGACGTGTAATCGGTGGACACTACTGTACAATTTAAATCTAACGAGTGCGAGCAAGAGGGAAACACATTAGTGGGAAAATACACCGTCGATTCAGACATGTGTGATAGACAGAGAAAGACGATTCAGCATAGAAAAGGTCCATTGGAATACGTAGGGTAGGATGGTTCAAAACGCACCCCTGGCATGAAATGGCCCTGCGCTGTTTTTCATAGTTTTCCGATTGTCAATTCGTGAATTATCAACATTGCTAGTTCAGTGCTTGAACTAACATTCTGGCACATGATATTTCCAGAATTAGTAATGGATAAGCAACGAAAAACTGCACGGGGCCATTTTAACCCAGGGGTGCATTATGGGCTATTCTCCCCTACATTCCACGATTTTGCGTCCGATTTCTTCTTCTGATCATAACGCCCAAACTAAACAAAAAGCCCTCTTCTGGATTAAAAAAAAAAAAAAAAAAAAAAACGGTGGTCAACCGACATGCACGTATCAACCATATTGATCGAATAAGCCATCTCGAAAAAATCTTGCCTAGATTAAATTAGGAATCGATTGGGCTTTACAGATTGGGAATGTTTTATACAGGTGAGATAGGTTGTGTGGATGGCTATCGGGAGCAGACGGCAGGACGTGTGAAAATCGATTCTAATACCTATGTTACGCTAGTAACAAAGGTAATAAGGCGGAATCTCGAACACCAAACGTCAGATCGGTATGAAATTTTTTCTGCAGGTAGATATGGATGAGGTCTTTCCATTGCTGCAAATTTCACGTTGATGGGATGTACCGTTGATTTGTAAAAAATCGTTAACTAAAATCTTTCTATCCTGTAAATCTCCGGAACCGGAAGTCAGATCGGTATGAAATTTTTTTCCCAAGTAGATATGGATGAGGTCTTTCTACTGTTAAAGAAATCATGTTGATAAAGTGTACCGTTGATTTTTAAAAAATCGCTCACTAAAATCATTCTGGCCTATATATCTCCGAAACCGGAAGTCAGATCGAGAAAAAATTCAATAGCGATCAATGGCGCTATGGGGCCTATCGAACGAGATATCAACCACATTGATCGCATGAGCCATCTCGAAAAAAGCTTGCCTAGATGAAACGCGTCCACAGACGCACATACAGACATCAGCAAATTTCACCTTACTGGGTCGATTTTTCATATTCAATTTGATTCTACGATGTCGTAATTAAACTGTCGAGCCAGATCGCGCCGAGTTCTATCGATTGAGAATGTTTTATACAGGTGAGATAGCTTGTGTGGATGGCTATCGGGAGCAGACGGCAGGACGTGTGAAAATCGATTCTAATACCTATGTTACGCTAGTAACAAAGGTAATAAGGCGGAATCTCGAACACCAAACGTCAGATCGGTATGAAATTTTTTCTGCAGGTAGATATGGATGAGGTCTTTCCATTGCTGCAAATTTCACGTTGATGGGATGTACCGTTGATTTGTAAAAAATCGTTAACTAAAATCTTTCTATCCTGTAAATCTCCGGAACCGGAAGTCAGATCGGTATGAAATTTTTTTCCCAAGTAGATATGGATGAGGTCTTTCTACTGTTAAAGAAATCATGTTGCTAAAGTGTACCGTTGATTTTTAAAAAATCGCTCACTAAAATCATTCTGGCCTATATATCTCCGAAACCGGAAGTCAGATCGAGAAAAAATTCAATAGCGATCAATGGCGCTATGGGGCCTATCGAACGAGATATCAACCACATTGATCGCATGAGCCATCTCGAAAAAAGCTTGCCTAGATGAAACGCGTCCACAGACGCACATACAGACATCAGCAAATTTCACCTTACTGGGTCGATTTTTCATATTCAATTTGATTCTACGATGTCGTAATTAAACTGTCGAGCCAGATCGCGCCGAGTTCTATCGATTGAGAATGTTTTATACAGGTGAGATAGCTTGTGTGGATGGCTATCGGGAGCAGACGGCAGGACGTGTGAAAATCGATTCTAATACCTATGTTACGCTAGTAACAAAGGTAATAAGGCGGAATCTCGAACACCAAACGTCAGATCGGTATGAAATTTTTTCTGCAGGTAGATATGGA